>NW_028294628.1:0-79954 GCF_964341445.2 Mesoplodon mirus
TTATTTTTGGCTGTGTTGGGTGTTCGTTGCTGCGCGTGGGCTTTCTCTAGTTGCGGAAAACGGGGGCTACTCTTGGTTGCAGTGCGCAGGCCTCTCATTTCAGTGGCCTCTCTCGTTGTGGAGCACGGGCTGTAGGCGCGTGGGCCTCCGTAGTTGCAGCACATGGGCTCAGTAGTTGTGGTTCACGGTCTCTAGAGCGCAGGCTCAGTACTTGTGGCGCACGGGTTTAGTTGCTCCCTGGCATGTGGGATCTGCCCAGGCCAGGGCTCGAACCCGTGTCCCCTGCATTGGCAGGCGGACTCTCAACCACTGCGCCACCAGGGAAGCCCCAACCTTGACGGTTGTGAGGAGCAGTGATCAAGTGTTTTGTAGCATACCTCACTAATGTAAACTGTCCAATGCTTTTCTCATGGTAAGACTGGGATTATGGTTTATTGGGAGGACAACCAGATAAAGTACCTTTTTTATAACATCTTATCAAGGGTACATGCTATCAACGTGATTTGCCTGTTGATGTTGACCTTGATAACCTGGCTGAGGCCGTGTCTCAGATTTCTCCACTGTAAAGTTACTCCTCCACCCCTTCCACACTACACTTGTTGGAAGGAAGTCACTATGTGAAGCACAAACCCAAAGAGTGGAGAGTTATGATCCACCTCCTTGAGGACAGAGTATGTACATAAAGTATTTGGAATTCTTCCACACAGATTTGTCTATTTTCCCCTAAACATTAATTTATTCAATTATTGATATTTATTTATATCAGTATAGACTCATGGATATCTATTTTATCCTTTGGGTTATAATCCAATACTACTTTATTTTGTTGTTTGAATTGTTCCAGCTTTGGCCATTGGGAGCGTTTGCTTTTGGCGCCTGTGCTCCTTTGACATACTCCCTTTGGGGTGTGTGAGTTTGTGTGTGTGTGTGTATCTGTGTTTAGCATGCATGTTTGTGTGTGTGTTTAACACTTCCTGACTTTCTGGTACCACAAGATGCTCCAGGCTCATTTTGTGTATTTCCTGCCCCAGTCCTAGAATCAGTCATTTCTCTGAGGAGCCCTGATTCCTTTAATTGGAGAGTAGTAATAGAAACCAAGATCTGGGCTCTAGATGTGCTGTTGCTAATGGGCTATTATTTGATTAGGCTCTCTTGACTGAGAGAACAAAGAAATATATATGTATACTAACCCATGTATATACACATATCAGTAAATATTTCTATATATAACTATCTATATCTATATTGAGCTGAGTGTATACTGATGTCTGCAACTATAATGCATTAACGCTGAGATTAGTTTAGCCTTCTCCTCTTGTTTATCTGTAAATTCATACTTCAATATTGAGAAATGTGGCTACCACCATCCACCATCTATTTATTTAATTGTTCAATTTCAGTACACATGTATCAGAGTTGTGAACCCATCTCCCCAACATCACTATTTTTAAGTATAGTAGTTAATAGAGTCTCTGTTGTATCTCGTTATTTAATGAGTTTAAATACCCATTCGTTTCTATATCACAAATTTGGTTTTTAAAATAGTCTAATGACTGCACTTAAAACATAGTAACTAGTTTCTTTTGAGATTCTATGTATTATATTTTATGAATTTAAAAGTGTTATTTTAAGACTCTTTAAATGGGCCACTCCATATTGTCAAAGGGATCCACAGTAAAAAGAAGGTTAGGACCCCAACCTCACAAAGATTATTGTCAGTTTATAATGAGATGATGTGAAATTGTCTGGTGCAAATGTTGGGAGCTCATGCTTGATAAGTGTTAGCTTTGTCCACTTGGGCAGGCTTCTTTCTCCTCTAAAGTTCTAAATACCTTGGAAGAGAGAACATGCTAAACCTTATGGTTAATAATTTATAATGTAGTGGAAGGATTTGCTAGGTATCAGGGTTGGAGGTAAAGGTCCATATAAGGTTGACGGAGGATGAGTGATTCCACTGCAGAAGTTTGTACTTGATATAAATTAATATAAGTGCAAGCAATGTATTTTAAGTTCATTCTAGAGGAGTAGTTCAGAATAGCTTCACAGAGGAGAAGACCTGAGCTATCTTGGGAGATGTTTAAACAGATGAGGAGTGGAGCCGGAGTTGGGAAGGCAAAGGCAGTGTAGCCTTAGAATGCAAATGTTCACAGACATGATCTTGTGGCTTATTCACCATCCTTACCAACCTAATAAGGACACCTGCTGGTAGCTGCATCATCATCATCATCACCATCAACATCATCACCATCATGTTAATAAAGAAGGGATATATTTGCCAGGTAGTCAAACAAGCTCTTTGCACATAGCACCTAGATGTTTTCTACGATCCACCTTATGAGTTCAATCATTGTAATTATTCTCATTTTTCACATACAAAAATGAAGACTTAGAGAGATTAAGTAATTTGTTCAAATCTTGGTGTGTGCCCTCTCAACTCCATGCTCTTTACCTCTGTGCTTAACAGGCTAGGATGATTTGCCCATATTAAGGGCTCAAATATTGGTTGATAAGTATAATAATCTCATAAAAGGAAAAGTGAAGTAATCTACTTTGATGTTTATGATGCAGTTTGGTGAATGCACTTAAGTGCCAATAGATGAATAATAAAAGTTAGAAACACACAAACATAGAGAAGAAAAATTCATATGTGTATGTCTGCTGGGAACAAAAAATCCTCCTGAATGTCTAACTTCTTAGTAAATATCAGGATATCACATACACATCATTAGGCAACATCAATGGAGGATCCTCTGTACCCTGCAAGAGGGCACTGTTATAGATGCACAGAAAGAAAATTCATATTTCCTGTACATTATAAATAAGGACATACTATGATCACTCTTTAAGAATGAAGTAATTTGAGTTTTTAAATTTTCCTTATCAATTGGTGTATATGAATCATGTTAGGTGAAGAATTATTGGTTGATTGGACATTTTATGTTTTAATTCTTTACAGAAAACAGTAAACAAATCCTTTTAGGCTTAAAATATCACATTCAGCAAATGAGTTATTATACTGAAGAAAGTGATGAATTCAGTAAAGTGTCTGGAATCTAAAATAAGAAGTAATTGAAGGAACTGGGAATAGATGACATGAAGCAAGACCAGGAGAGAAGTAGGTGGTCGCTCTAAACGATTTTAGGAGTTGTCCTATGAAAAAGGGTTTAGACTGTACCACACTGAAGATTTTAGACCAAGTAGACAGGTTTAGGTTGATAAAAGGATGAATATTTTGACAAGTAGAACCTTTCAACTATAAAATGGACCGACTGCATTTTAAACTCAAGAACTCCCTGTTACTGAAGTGCTTTAACAGAGGTTGAAGTTAAGCAGTTGGAAAAGTAAGAGCCTTTACAGTGAGGAAATTCTATGATTCTATGGTTTTCAACTCATAAATTTGTGTAGTTTATCCATTTTACTCATTGTATACACTTAAGTATATTGTTCCTTGAAATGGCCATTCAAAGTTGTTTCCTGTGCCACACACTATGAATGTTAGGGTTGGTCCTGTGTAAATCTTACCCCCATTGAATTAGTATTAACCCTAAACAAGCAGCTTTCTTCCATAAGGAAACAAAAAAAGAGGTTCAGAAATGTCCAAACTAAGTTTTTATAAAACTGTGTTATCAAATCTAATTTATCAAAAAACTTCAAACAGGGGCTTCCCTGGTGGCGCAGTGGTTGAGAGTCCACCTGCTGATGCAGGGGACACGGGTTCGTGCCCCAGTCCGGGAAGATCCCACATGCCGTGGAGCGGCTGGGCCCGTGAGCCATGGCCGCTGAGCCTGTGCCTCCGGAGCCTGTGCTCCACAACGGGAGAGGCCACAATGGTGAGAGGCCTGCGTACCACAAAAAAATAAAAATAAAAGGAAGATGCAGACCTGTATGCTTCAGGATTTTCTCACCAAAGCCCCACACAATTTCTTTACTATTCCAGCCAAGTATGGCCTAGCCCTACCCTCATCCCTGTTTTTCTTGGTTTAGTAATAAAGAAAGAGATGGGAATAAAGAAGAGATATCAGGTAGAAAGATATAAAATAGTGGGGAAAATAATATAAGTGAAGTGAAGTACCACCATCATTTACTAGAAGTGAACTTTCAGTACCAGCATTAATATTTTTTCCTGTTATATCTGTAAATGATAATAACTAATATGTACATAACAATTTTCAATTTAAACAAATCTCATTTTTATAACTAACTACTTCGCAACAAGTAACATGCTAAGGCAACATCAATAGATGAAAAACGGTAGTCCCTGGCCCCAAGGAATGTTGCCCAGGAGAACACAGATATATGTAAACAACACAGTCACAATACAGTGTAGCGAGTGCAACAATCAGGCATGCAGAAGTGCAAGGGTAGCAAAAAGGAGCATGTGATCACAACACTAAAAAGAAGACTGCACAAAAGACATAATATGTAAACTGAGGTTTGAAAACTGAAGTGGGTTTCCCAGGTGCCCCATAGGGAGAAAGGAATTCTTGGAGGAGGGAAAAGCATAAATGAAGGCAGTGAATTGTTCATATAATCCAGAAGTGAAGTAGGCAATGGCAGGAGAAATGATTGGACACAGGCATCATGAATACTTGCATGTCTGCATTTTAGCAAGTCCATTCTAAAGGAAACTTTGAGGATCAACTCGGGGGTGGGGGGCCGCGGGGGGGACAGAACTAGTCATTGCTGCCAGAAACACGGGAACCACTTTCTACCAACCCACCAAAATAACGACTTCAAAGGCAACATGGTATCACAGAAAAGGTTTGTTTGTTTGTTTGTTTGTTTTTAGTTCATTAGGTCTCACTTAAAATTCTGATTCCACAATGCACTTGCTTTGGGATCTTGAACAACACTCATAACCTCTGCAAGTTTCAGTGTAGTAAGTTTATGTGATTACCTTCATCTGTAATATCCCTGTGTTGCAATCTTAATGGAAACTCAAGTTCAGGTCAAAGACAAGTTCCTCTGTGACCTCTCCTCTGAATTGATTCAAAAGCCGTCTCGCCCGTCCTCATTTGGCTTCTCTTATGGAATCTCATAAAAACTTCTATGACCTCTTTCGGGGTTTTTTTGTTGTTGTTGTTGTCTGTTTGTTTGTTTGTTTTTTAATTTAAGTATAGTTGATTTACAATGTTGTGTTACTTTCAGGTGTACAGCACAGTGATTCCTTTTTCACATTCTTTTCCCTTATAAGTTATTACAAAATATTGAGTAGAGTTCCCTGTGCCAATAAGGAGATCCTTGTTGTATCTATTCTATGCCTTATTTGAATGACCGTAGCACTCGTTGTCTGTATCATTTTTATGTCTCTGGTTGCTTTGTGACTGAAAATGAAAAATGTCTATTTGTTCATTTCCTTCCTTAAAAATGTGTTCATTTATGTATTTCATATTTATTGACTACATCTTAGACACCGTGTTAACTGCTGGTTCTAGATGTTAGTAAAATATAGACCTTCCTGCTCAAAAGGTCACAGTATTTGTGGGAAAACGAAAAAATGAACAACCTATATCTCAAAGAGCTTTGTACTTCCCAAAGAGAACACACCTAGTAGGTACAATAAATACATGTATCATACATAAATGTATAAATAGTTAATGGGATTAAAAACTAGAGATAACTGCTTTTCGATTCTGAGGAAATGATGATTATATTTCACCAGAAGCTCAATACCACTCTGAGAATGAGGGCTTAACCCCCGTCCTGACTCACTGCATTGCTTTTCTGTATAAAAATACACAAGTCTGTATATGCGCTCTAGAAAAAGGCTTATCTGGCATGAATTTCAGAGAGCAAGAAGAAAACTTCAAGAAGTTCAGAGAAGCATCCAGAAGCTCAGATGATTGGCACTAATACAACTTGCTTGACAGGAAAATAGAGCTGTAAATCTCACAAAATTAGATGATCTTTGAAGAATTTCAAAACCTCCTGCTATTAATTGGAAATCCTAGAAGAACCGCTTCTTTTAAAGCATACTGATAATATGCTTTACAGCTTAATATTCAGAAGCCTATGTTTTGGCTAAGTGAGCTTCAGGAAAGAAGGAAACTTGTGGTTCAGTTCCATCTACTCTGGAACCTCTGGTCAAAACATTTACTTCTGTGCTCAGCCATCTTATCATCTGTAAAATGGAGGCAACTCTAAGAAAACATAGTTACAGAGATGTTGCACAGTTTCATGTGTCATTGTCTTCATTTGTTTCAGAAAACCAGTAACATCTAAGCTACTACTGCAAAGAGTGCAATGTTACTTGGGGTCATCTAGTGCAGCTCTGTCAAAGTAAAGAAAGGGAAAGGGCCTAGAATAACTATAATTTTCCCAAGAGGACACTATTATTTTATGGTAACTCTGGGACAAGAACCCTGATCTCTTTGATGCCATTCCATTGTTCTTTTGTTGGGTTCTGAACAACCCAGAGAAAGAAAGAGAAATAAAACTCCTATGTGCTGTGTCACTGGTACAGGATGTGGCAAGATTGGAATTGGAGAAGTACATATTAACAGGTATTTGGGAAATTCTTCAAACTAATTAAGATATATACCAGGTCCATAAAAAACAGTATGTTTTCTCAAGATGATTCTGTGGCATGAACAGAACTGGTAACTGAAGGTGTCTGTGTGCTGCAGTTCCAAACAGGATGGGTGAATGCTTGTTTTCTGGCACCTTGAAGACTCCACCCCAACATACACATTAAAATAAAATTAACATTTCAACTGGGTCATAGTTAATTCTGCATGCTCTTGTAAGTCAGCAAAATATTCCATATATCATTTAAGTTGTCACTCACTTTTTTTTTTTTTTTTTTTTTTTTTTTTTTGCGGTACGCGGGCCTCTCACTGTTGTGGCCTCTCCCGTTGCGGAGCACAGGCTCTGGACGCGCAGGCTCAGTGGCCATGGCTCACGGGCCTAGCCACTCCACGGCATGTGGGATCTTCCCGGACCAGGGCACGAACCCGTGTCCCCTACATCGGAAGGTGGACTCTCAACCACTGCGCCACCAGGGAAGCCTCATATCTGATTCTTGTATTAGGACTCTTCTAAATTTTATATACATTGGAAAATAACTCATGTCTTTCTAAGGTGTATATCTTTGATTATATTTTCTATTTTCATAAAGCTTCTTGTATTCTCTACTCAAAACATGTGTAAATAATGGCTGCATGTAACTAATCAATAATCAGCCATTTTGTCCAGATTTTCAAATGTGTTGGTATAAAGCTACCATAGTATTCTTTGGTAATTAAAAAAAATTCTCTCTGTTTTATAGCTAGTCCCATCTCTATCATATTTGGCAAATATTGCTTATTTTATTGGTCTTTGTTAAGAACAAGCTTTTGGTTTTCTTTGTCACGTTTACTACTTTTCTTCTCTATTTTTGACTTTTCTCTTGATTAATTTTGTCCTTCTACTCTTTGGGATTTACCTTGTTCTTTTTCTATGTCTACTGTCCATTTCCTGTAGCTTCAAGAGCCATTTTCAACAACTCAATGAGCTCTGCCAGCTGTGTCATGGCCACTTCATCATATGCTATTAAAACTTAATCTCATACACTGGGTGAAGACTCAGCAATCTTATTTTGCTTTCAAAATTGTTCTATAGCCTTGGATCCTTCTTCTTCTCCTAAATTAGCACTATCATCAGGGAAAATTCTAGTGGGCCTAGAATTCTAGGCTTGCCTTTCCTGTAGTTTCATAATCAAAGAAAAAACATTTCCACCCTTTTTTTGATGTTGATCGAAAATTTAGCAACACTTCTTTGCACTGTATTCAAATCCCAAAATATAAGCAAGCCTTCATGCACACAGGCTCACTGAAATGTCATAATTTTAAACTATGTATGACCTGGAACAATGACCTTTCCAGATACTCCAAAAAAGTCTTCCTAGGTGTTCAGACTTTTTCATTCCTACAACATCTTTTACACATGGTCGATTTGTGTCATAAGTTCTTCCTCACTCCCACTTCTGAGTATATATCCAAAGGAAACATCATCATGATTTGAAGAGATATCTGTACTCCCATGTTCATTGTAGCATTATGCACAAGAGCCAAGGTATGGAAACAACCTAAGTGTCCGCAGTAGATTAATGGATAAAGGAAATATGGTATATATATACAATAGAATATTATTCAACCTTAGAAAAGAAGAAAATCCTATCATTTAAGTCAACATGGATAAAACTGGAGGACACTATGCTAAGTGAAATAAGACAAAGACAAATAGTGCATGATGTCACTTATATATGGACTCTAAAAAAATAATGAAATAAATCAACTCTTCCCTCCGTGGACATTTTCCTCAGCAGAATCTAGCAGCCTCTACTATGAGTCTTATCTTTTTTTTTATTGTTGTACCAGATCACAACCCCAGGGAACCTATGTATTTACCGATGTATATCTACATTATAGTTTACCATTGTTATTTTTCTTTGTAATTCATTCCTTCCACTTCTGGCATCAGAACCTCATTTTTACTTTGGAGAAGTCCTTGTGATTCAGGTAGGCTGTGTGTCTCCTCCCTAGGCTGTGTGACTTGCGGCTGGCTAGACACAGTGTTTTACATATACTCTATATGTCTTAAGTACTTATTTCTCTGGTTTCCATCATTTTCCCTCCAAATTTTTGTGTACTTATTTTTTAATTGACATTTGTAATCCTTTCTTTTGTTTGACTAAGGTACTGTTCAACTGATCTTCTGAGTGCTTAATTTCAGCTTTTTTAATTCTAGAAGTTTCTTTTGGTTGCATTTCACAGACAATTTTTGCTGAAATTGTACATGTTGTCATTTTCTTAATACATTAATCATAATTTTAAATAATAGTTTCATTGAGATATAATTTACTTTCCATATTATTTAAAGTGTACAATTTAATGTGTTATGCATCTACCACCACAATCAATTTTAGAACTTTCATCCACCCCCCAAAAGAAAAAGAATCTATTATAGGTCACTCACTCCCCCATTTCTCCAAACCCTAGGCAGCCACTAATATACTTTGTCTCTACAGATTTGTCTAGACTGGACATTGCATACAAATGGAATCATACAATTATTTAGCATGTTTTCAAGGTTCATCCATGTTGTAGCATGCATCAGTACTTGATGTCTTTTTATGGCTGAATAATATTCCATGGTGTGGATATTACTATGTTTCATTTATCCATTCACAGTAAATGGCCATTTGGGTTATTTCCACTTTGGGGCTCTTATGAATAATGCTGCTGTGGTTGGATTTACGTGCAAGTTTTGTATGCAGGTCTAGATTTGTTTTTTCAATTAACAGACTATTTCGGAGCAGTTTCTGGTTTACAGAAAAATTAAGCAGAAAGGAAAGAGTTCTCATACCTCCTTAGCTCTCTAGCCAGTTTCCCCTATTATTAACATCTTACATTAGCGTAATACATTTGTTATAGTTAATGAACCCATATTGATACATTATTACTAACTAATGTCCATGGTTTACTTTAGACTTCACTCTTTGTTTTGTACATTATATGATTTTTTGACAAATGTGCAATAACCTGTATCCACCATTACAGATCCATACACAGGAGTTTCTTTGCCTTTAAAATTCTGCGCTTCACCCATCCTTTTCTCCCTCCCCACAACCTCTGGCAACCACTGATCTTTTGACTGTCTCCACACTTTGGCCTTTTCCTAAAGTTCACATAGCTGCAATCATATAATATGCATGTAGCCTTTGCAGATTGGCTTTTATTCACTTAGCAATATGCATTTAAGCTTCTTCCATGTCTTTTCATGGCTTCATAGCCTTTTTTCTTTATTGCTCAACGCTATTCCTTTGTACCAATATACCATGGTTTGTTTATCCATTCCCCTATTGAAAAACATTTGGTTGATTTCAAGTTTTGGCAATTATGAAAGAAACTGCTATAAATATCCATGTGCAGGTTTTATGCAGACATAGCTTTTCAGTTCCTATGGGTAAATACCAAAGAGCATGATTACTCGATCACTGTATGGTAAAAGTATGTTTAGTTTTGTAAGAAACTGCCAAGTATCCTGCTAGCAGCAAATGAGAATTTCAGTTGTTCTGCATCGTCAACAACTTTGGTATTTCAGTATTTGGATTTTAGCCATTTGAATAGGTGTATAGTGGTATCTCATTATTGTTCTAATTTAAAATTCCCTGATGACATGGAATGTGTAGCATCTTTTCATATGCGTATTTGCCATGTGTCTATTTTCTTTGTTTAATCATAGTTGTTTTGTTTTTTAACCAAAGCCTACTAACTCTTGTCCTCCTTTTCTATTTATATTGTCTTTTTTCTTTCTTTCTTTTATTTTTTTTTGAGCTTTTGATCATTTAGTCTTTTTTCTGGTATGTCCAATTATTTTTTCTATTAAAATTGGGCTTAACTTATTTTAGGAAACTATAAAGATACCTCCACATTCTGGATGTTGTTATTGTTCTCTTGAAAAGATTTCCTTTTGCCCATGGCAGACAGTTACTATAGGGACTGGAAACCTTAGTTCATTCTCAGTTTGAGCTCATTGAAAGCTGTTTTTCAGTCTGTGTGAAGGGTGCTCTATTTCTGTCTTGTCCTTCCTCTACAGGTGTTGGTTGCCCTTTGGGATTACCATGTGAAAGTTTGTATCCTCCCTATTCCCAACTACATTGGTATTTGTTAGGCTTTAAATGTAATGGTTCCCCCAGCCCCGTGAGACTAAGAATACGTGTAGCTTGTCATTCCATTAGTTGTTGCCTTTAGCTTGAGCTCTTGCCGTTTGGCTTCTGTGGTTACAGTCTTTTGAACTCCTTGGCTTTTCAGCTCCTAGGCTGTATGAGTTGAATCAGAAAATGCCCCAAGGAGAAAAGCTGCACCAAATGTCAAGCTTGCGTCTGCGTTTCCCTTCTCTACAGAACTTGGCCCACATGTCTTGGTGTCTCTCAAACATTCGGATGCTGGTGAACAGATGTTTTCTTACTTTATCCAAGTTTTCTAAAATTTCTTTAGACTTCTCCTGATCTTATGTTATTATTGAAGTATCATCTCAATTATCCTTAGGAAGAAATTTTACAATTTTATATTTTATTTTTTTATTTTCTATATTACCTCAGTTTCTGTAGAGACCTTTTACCTGATAGTTCAGTCTAGTTCCTGTGTTACCAGTAAGATGGAGATAGGTGGAGGCTAAGAATATTGGGGGAAAATCACTGCTGAATGATATGTCTCATTCTTTTTGTTTTTCCTCTCCTTATTTACTCTGGCAGCCTACATTTGTCCTTCTTGATTTGACCCAGTTGCCCAAATAAGCAACCCACTCTGGCAAAGACCTGACTTTACTCTCATAAATGTCTGCATGTTAGGATAAGCTAGATGATGAACACCATTCCAAAGTTCTTTGTGTGACCAGTCAGAATGGCCATCATCAAAAAATCTACAAACAATAAATGCTGGAGAGGCTGTGGAGAAAAGGGAACCCTCTTGCACTGCTGGTGGGAATGTACATTGATACAACCACTATGGAGTACAGTATGGAGGTTCCCTAAAAAACTAAAAATAGAACTAATGTACGACCCAGCAATCCCACTACTGGGCATATACCCTAAAAAAAAGTAATTAGAAGAGACATGTACCACCATGTTCATTGTGGCAGTATTTACAACCGCCAGGACATGGAAACAACCTAAGTGTCCATCGACAGATGAATGATAAAGATGTGGCACATATATACAATGGAATATTACTCAGCCATAAAAAGAAATGAAATTGAGTTATTTGCAGTGAGGTGGATGGACCTAGAGACTGTCATACAGAGTGAAGTAAGTCAGAAAGAGAAAAACAAATATCGTATGCTAACACAGATATATGGAATCTAAAAAAAAATTGTTCTGAAGAATCTAGGGGAAGGACTGGAATAAAGACGCAGACATAGAGAATGGACTTGAGGACATGGGGAGGGGAAAGGGTAAGTTGGGATGAAGTAACAGAGTGGCTTGGACATATATACACTCCCAAATGTAAAATAGATACTAGTGGGAGGCAGCCGCATAGCACAGGGAGATCAGCTCAGTGCTTTGTGACCACCTAGAGGGATGGGGTAGGGAGGGTGGGAGGGAGACACAAGAGGGAGGAGATATGGGGATATATGTATATGTATAGCTGATTCACTTTGCTATAAAGCAGAAACTAACACAGCATTGTAAAGCAATTCTACTCCAATAAAGATGTTAAAAAAACAAAAAGTTAGAGAGTAGAAAAATTCAAAAGAATTGGCCACACTCCTCCAATAGATTCTCTAACCTTTAGCAGAACAGAATTCACACTGAATCTGGTTTATGAGTAAAAGACAAGTCAACTTTAAAGTGGATCATAGATGACAACATTTCTTTTCCATGTGCCTGCTTTGGAGCCATATTTCTGTTGACCACTCAAAACCTTCCTCTTGAGTATTCTGTGATATATTAGAACCAGGAATAAGGGATGTTAGTGCTGGAAGGGTCAGCCAGTGGTCTGCGATTTAATTCACATATCCCTTCTGCACCAGACTCTTAAGATCATTGAGTTAGCCTAAGAATTTTGAAGCTGTAGAACTCAAGACAGTACATTACAATATGCCAATATTACTATTCTCCTGCTCTGACATTCTCCACTGATGGACAGATGAAGGAGAAGGAAGGGCAGTCAGCAGTAACTGAGAGTAAATGAAACTGGAATATTATAATTCAGTATCATTTGAGTGACTGAATTGGCTGGCAGAGTGTTCTCCAGTTAAGGGTGAGGGAAGATTAATTCTGCACATGACACCACTACTGTGTTTATACAAGTCTACTGGGACAGTTGTTTGCCTTGAATTGTTTGCTTCATTCATTTCAGTCAGACAGTTGTGTTGACTGATTTTCCTTTTTGATGTATGAAATGACTGTGACAGAATTTACCATTTACTTTACACTAATGCACTGTAAAAACGATACATTCGTCAAATTGGATTGGCAGGTATGAAAATGTTTACCCCAGAACTAGATAGAAATATAATATTGCCTTCTACAGAAATGTAATCATATGCCCTGGATTCTGGGGAAATGTTCCAATTTTAACGATTTTACCACGTTTGAAAAATGTAGGGTCACTGATCCCATAGTAAAAATAAGAAGATCTGTGAAGTCCAGAAAAACATAGTTTTGTGTGACTCTGACAATCACATAACACAAAAGAAAAAAGTATTATGAGATAAATTTTACTGAGTTTCATACTTATCAAGAGGTGTTTCTATGTTAAACTTTTGAGTCTTATTCTAGAAGTTCTTTAGGAACAAACACTTCAAATATATTCATAGAAAACCCTCTATATTTGTAATTTCATTCTTCCAATATTTATAGTTACTATGACAGGCCATTTCTCCACGTCCCATCCCATGATTCTCTGCTCCTATTGAACATTTGGAAATTGGTGGCATGAGCAGGAAAGTGAAGCAGTTTTTGAGATTATTGAATAATGCTGATTTTATAAAGAATGCTTTATTCCATAGTTGACAAACTTATAATGGTACCGATGGTTGGATACTACTCTTAGAGATGAAAAAGCTCTTAAGGAACCTTCTGTATTCCATTCAACAATTTGTGTTCTTGTTCAAAGCAAAATTAATTCCTTCCAAAATGATCATATTACCTTAATTTTTAATCTTACAATAAGATTAAAAATTAAAATAATTAAAAATTAAAAATAAAATTAAAAATCGTAATTTTTAATCTTAAAATAATCTATCTGTGAGAATGGGAATTTTGGGTAGGAAAAAGTGACAGAAGATGGGACAAAAAAAGAATTCATAGAAAGACAAAACAGAATTTTTTAAATGGTGGCTACAAACTTCTGTTTCCAACTATATCAGTTTACCTTAGGAAAACGTACTAGAAAGGCCAGATAAATCATAAGCAACATTGGACTGTGAGCGTTAGAAAGCTACTGAGGTAGCCATGGCCTAGAAAAGTAAAATAGAGAAAGAAACTCACTGAAGTGAGAACAATATTCTGCACATGCTTTTCTAGCCCAGTCATTTAGAAACTACTGATGAAGAGCAAATGTCTGAGAAACCAAATGTGGTTCCTAAGAGGTAGAAAAGCCAGTAGATCTTAGGACAATGTCATAGGATTAAGGAAACCAGAGTTGGAATTGAGAAATAACAAGGCAGCTAGAATTTTAAGGACCAAAATCACAGAGAGAGTAAAGATCCAGAGAACGGAGCTGGATTCAGCAACAGTGTTCCCTTGCAGTATTTTCCATGTATAATAGGTAGATAAGGCAAGATGCTAAGAAGTCAAACAAAAGCTAACTGAAGTCAAAGCAAAGACTTAGTTGGCTCATAATGCTGAAGAGACAAAATTGGGGTTCAGAACCTATGAAAGATTTGTGGCCCAATGGAAAATGAATGATATGAATTAGGACATTGAAAGTCTCTACATATGTGTGTGTGTCTGTCTGTGTGTGTGTCTCTGTGTTTGTGTGTGTGTGTGTGTCTCTGTGTTAGGAAGGTTGAGGCAACATCTACATTGAACCTTATAAAGAAGGAAAATGAGTATGAAGTTGGTCCAGTGACTGAGGTGATCTTCCCCTCTGCTCCCTACCTAAGAACAGGAAATTCTCTCCTCAAGTAAATACAGTTGACCCTTGAACAATGTAGGGGGTAGAGACACTGACTCCCTGTGCAGTCAAAAATCCACATATAACTTTATGGTCGGCCCTTCTTATCTGTGGTTCTGAATCTGAGGATTCAACCAACCACACATCATGTAGTACTGTATTACTTATTGAAAAAAAATCCATGTATAAGTGGATCTGTGCAGTTCAAACCCAGGTTGTTTAATGACGGTAATGTTATTCAGATTCTCTACAACTTGTCATATCCCAAGTCTGGTATTCACTGAAGAACCAAGAAGACTACAAAGAAAAGGAGAATTAGAATAAAAAACAAAACAGAATCAGAATCATAGATGACCTAAACATTGAAGTTCATACATATTTTGGTAAATATTATCAAGTTCAAGAAAATAGATGACAAGGTGGAGAACTTAACTTGACAACTAGAAACTATAAACTGATTGAATTTGAACTGATAGAATTAAAAATTATACGAAATTTAAAACTCGGTAGTGGATTGGACACAGGCAAAGAGAGGTAAGTGAACTGGAAGATAGAGTAGTAACAATATTAAGACTAAAACATGGGAAATGAAAAGAATAAAAAGTACACAAAAGCGCATTTGAGATATATGGGCCACAGTAAACATTTTTATCATATGTGTAAACTGGAGTCCACAGAAAAAAGGAGAGAGAGATTGGGATGAAAACAATATTTCAGAAATATTAACAGCTGAGAGTTCTCTAAAACTAAAAAGAATATGTGGAGCCATAAATTCAATAAGCACTAAAGAATGCAACAAGAAGAAATACAAAGAAAAGCACACCTAAGATCACCACAGTACAATTCATGAATAGTAAAGAAAATCATGACATCTTAAAAGCAGCCCGACGAAAAAGAGAGAGATTACTTTCAAAGGAACAATAGGATTAAGATTACAGCTTTCTTCTCAATGAAACTGGATACTAGAAAATAATGGAATAACATTTTTAAGTGCTCAAGAAAAGAACTGCCCATTGGGAATTCTAGCGGCAGAGAAAATGTTGTTTGGAAGGAAAGATGAAATAAGAAATTTGCAGACAAAGAAAGTTTAGAAAATATGTTCTCAGCAGAACTGACTGCATTAAATTATAAAGGGAGACCCGCAGGCAGAAGGAAGATTATCACAGACGAAAATAAGGACTTTATAAAGAATTATGTATAACAGAAAGGATAAATAAGTGGATAAACCTAAATAAAATCTAACTGCACAAAAGAGTAATAATAAAATATATCAAAAATTAGAATGCATTAAAACAAATGGAAGAGGAAAAGTAGTAAAAGAAATTTAAGATCTCAGCATTGCTTGAGAAGCAGTAAAAGAGCTAATAAGTCATGGTGCATGTGTAACTGCTACTTATGTAAAAATAACAAGCTAATACAAGGGAAAATGGAATTTGAAGAAATCTAAAAGGAAGAAAGAAGAGGAAAAAGAACATAACAAGGTGGGACAAATAGTAAACGAGGAGTAAATGGTCTATAAGAAAATACATTAACTGTAAATACTCAAATTAAAGGACAAGCATTATTGAAACAAACAAAAAACCTAATTCTATGCCACCTACAAGAGACAAGAGTCAGATTGAAAATTAAAGGATTCAAAACTTATGTCCTAACAACAATAAGTAAAATTGAAGAAGATTTTTTAATGTTAACATAGATTTGAAAGCAAAAAGTATCACTGACGATAAGGCAGGATAATAAAACCCACCGTTACTTTACAAGGAATATATTATAAATCTAAACTTCAATGCAATAGGTGAAGGGAAATTCCAAAAATCTAAGTAGAAATAGAAAAATCTAAATTACCTAGATCAGTAATATAGAACCACAACAACAAATCAGCAGATTAGAGAAGATCTGAATACCATCATTAATAACTTTGGCCTATATTTACATAAAAAACTGCACCAACAATGATGGAATATATATATTTTGCAGAAATTTTTAGGTGCACATGGCACATTTATAAAATTGACTATATTCCGGTTATAAAACAAGACTCCGAATAAGCAAGAAATTTAAAAATATATAACCAATATTTTTCCAAATAATTGGATATTAAAAACATACTTCTGATCATTATGTAGGTCAAAGATAAAGTCACAATGCGAATTAGAATTTTATTAATTGAATGATAATGAAAATATGCCATAACCAAACCTGTGGGTTAGAAATAAAGCTGTGGTCACAGAGAAGTTTATGTATTCAAATTATATTTTCTAAATGTAAAAGGGAAAGGAATAAAGCAACTAGAAGATAACCTATCACCCTGAGGTAGGCAGCTCCTGAACTGTACCTGGTGGGGAAGGCAGGGCAGAACTTCAGGAGGCCAGCTGAGAGCACAGTGACCGCCACGTCAGGAGCAGTCTCCAAGAAAGAGCATTTAATGTACAAAGGGATGACTGAAATATTTTTAAGAGCTAGCACCCTGACTCCTCTTAAGGATGACTTAACTTTGCTGGGGAAAAAACAAGAAGTGCTCGATGTAGAAGGTGAATAGCTTTACAATTCCCAGGAGAATCTTGGTACCAGGACCACACAATGAAGAACTTGGAGTCCCCGTGGCTAATCCAGCAGAGAGAAAAGGAGAAACAGATGCGAGAGAAACTAAAGGGAACTCGTGGTGCAGTTTGGTGCTGCTGCAGGCCCAAGTCCAGGTATGTGCTCTCTAGCTCCCCACCTTAAATAAAAGCCACCATGTTCCTCAGTCTTTCAGGTACTTAGAATTTCTCTTTAGAACCTGAAAATGGGGTCAGGTTTCCTGTCTGCATTGCTACAGTCCAAAATAGAGGCAGGATGTTTGAAATAGTTCTCTATCTGGCAGAGGAGGCCTTGAAGCTGTAAGCCACTCACTGCAAACCAGCAGGACATGAAGGATTCTTGAGCAGATCTGAAGCTACTGGGAGAACTTTCAGGAGTTAAATCCCTTAGTATATACTGTACCTCCAATTCTCCCTCTCTGTCCAGTCTTCCTCCACTCCCATGGGGGCCCAAAGGGGCTAAATGAGCACTCTTTGACTTGTACTTGGTGGTCCCAGAACTTGACTTGGGCTTGGAGACTTCCATGAAAAGTCTGCCTTCCACCTACTGGCTTGGGTTTCTTGGTCTCTCTGCTCCAGGCTAATCCCTTCAACCTGCTTTTTCCATTTCTGCCAATAAGCCCCCTCTCCAGACCTTCCTAATTCTCTTCTGGGGTGGGAGGAGACTTACTGAAGGCAATGTTTATTTCTAGAGGGAGAGGTGACCACATGACCTCACAGTGGTCGTCCCCTTGATTACTCAGTTTCTGTCTAGATTAGTCGTGGGTGTCTGTGCACCCCAGCCTCACCCCCAGGAGGCTGTAGATCACTGTTCTTATCTCAGCCCTGAGCCTCTCTCTATCCTCCTTCCCTCTCTCTCCTTACCCTTCTTTACCCACAGACTCGCACGCTTTCTGGACCTCTGAGGAAGATAAGCACGTCACAGAACCTCTGCTATAGAACAAAACATACTGAAACAAAGCTATTGAAACAACAGAAAAAGAATACATGAGGATTGTTTTTCCTGAGCGTTCAATTACCTAGGGGACCTTCAGCAAACTTTGATTGATAAATCTAACCTTTCTTTCCTTGGCAATAGTTGATCACACTGTGAGGAAAACAAGTTAGAGAATGGAAAAATAATATTTGGATTTCAATGAAATAATAAAGATGCAGGGACTATCTTTGACTTTTTCAAGGTGAGAAGAGAGTTTACATTGTGATTATTGATGGCAGGAATCCCTTTTAAAACAGGGCCAGTCTGCATGATGCATTTAAAAATCAACCTTTTCAAATAGAGCCATAGCCCCCACAAGATTTCTTGATTTCTCTGGGGTCAGATAAACCATCACATTTCACAGTGGTGCCCTGTATATGAAAGTGATAAACATAATCTGGAAGCATGGCAGTGGCTAAAAATATGGAACTGGCAGCCACACGTTGAAATGATTTTTTGCTTTTAATTCATTGCATAAAATGCTAATGTCCAAATTCAGGCAGGTAGATCTTACCAACCATCAAGAGCTTCAACCCTGCTAACAGCTAAGTATGCACTTTTAAACCCTACTTTGACTGCTCCAGAAACTTACTAGGTTTCTTTAATGCCTCTGTTACTATTTCCTTTGTGTCATTTTGTTTTTCTTTGAAAACATAGCTGTGTGACCTTGGGGAAGTTATATTATTTCCTTGAGACTTGGTTGCCTTCTCTGTGAATATCTGGGTATAATTTTAGTATTGCTCAATAGAATTTTTGGTGATAATGAAAATATTCTATATCTGTACTATGCAAAGCAGTATTCAATAGCTACATGGAGCTAATAAACCTCTTTGAAATATGGCAAATGCAACTGAGGAACTGAATTTTTAATCTTATTTTTAAATTTGTTTACATATAAATAATGCCACATAGCTAGCATCTGTTGACAGTACAGATCTGCATAATATTTTAAGGACACTCTCCACTCAAAAACTCTACCATTCATTAACTCAATCTAAATATTTTTGCCCTCTGACAAACAGAAAATAATTTATGCTTCCCTTGAAATTATCTGTCAAGACCTTTATCAGTTTGGGGACATTATATTCTTAAAATTGACTTTGCTTTATGAAACTTTAATAATGTTGGAGCTCCCTGCCCTTGGTATCACCTTTGTGATGATGGGAAATATTGTGGATGATCAAGGACCATTTCAAGAGATCATGGAGAGAAACCTCCTTCTGGATTTAATTTCATTATGAGGATGTCAAAATGCTTAATTACTTAAAATAAAACCCATACCATTTTTATGCTGTTATATTCTACATGTAGCTGGAAAAATGTTAAAAATATTTTTAAAGAACTGCACATCTATTTTTGAAGCCGATTTGTCTGTTCAAGGCTTGCTAGCACTTTATCCATCTCAGTACTACTTCACTTAGTAAACAAATGCAGTTGCCATAATTGCTGCATATGTGTCTGTGTTCCCTTCTAGGTTATATGTTTTTGAAGTTAGAAACTATATTTATATCATAGCCCCTATGTATAGCACAATATCCATTGCTAATTCAGATTGTGTTTTAAGATATGAGACAAAATTTAAGACTTTTATTATAGTCATAAACATCTAGCAAACCAACCAGAAAATAAAAGCTAATTTTCAATTGGTTGGCCAAGAACAAAAAAGAGAGGAATACCTAGTGCAAAACCATATCTCTAATAACTACTGTTGGATTTAGAGCACACACATGCTAACCTTATTTTAAAATATCTTCTTATCAAAGATTTGAGGTTGAACCTGAAAAATTTATATCAGAAGTGAAAATAATTATGTGGTCTGACCAGCCTGGATCACACAAAGTAAGTGTACACTATATATAAAGTAGATAAACTACGAGGTCCTACTCTATAGCACAGGCAACTATATTCAATACCTTGTAATAACCTATAGTGGAAAAGGATCTGAAAAAGAAATATATATATATATATATATATATATATATATATATATATATATATATATATATATATCTGAATCACTTGGCTGTACACCTGAAACACAACACTGTCAATCAACTATACTTCAAGTAAAAAGCAAAACAAAACAAAGTAAGTGTAAAGGGAAGTATAGTTTTATAAATTCACCTCTGATATCCAATGGTCCAACTGAAAGACAACAGAAACTACAACTTTCTAGGAGACAGGACATGGCTAGCAAACCAGGCCGTTACCCTCGGTAATGGTCATACCTGCCAAAAAATATACAGACTAGCCTGCATTCATGAATACATAGGAATTCTTCATTTATCTGACATTATTAGGCAATGAGGTATTGTATGTTAGGGGAAGTTTTTTTTAAATGACAAATTTAAGAGGAGTTATTTTAACCTTCACTCAGTAATTTTTTTCTAAAATTAAGAAATGTATCCACTGGTGTATCTAATGTTTCCGTGATAACTCGGGGTCATCAGTTCAATCAACGTTTGCATGAATAATGCAAATGGAAACAAGACAGGCATGCTTAATGAAACTGAAAATGACATAGCACTGGCTGGAATAACTGATGAGAGAGCAAGAAAAAAACAAAAATGAAAACAAACCGTGATCAAGAAACAATCGGTCAAGTTCTGACTTTCTGTACTTAGTTTCAAAAAGAGACACCACAAATCCCAGCGAGAGACTCCAGCAGCATTAGCTGTCTTTCTCCTTTGTTTCCACCTTCCTTTCCTTTTCCTTCTACCCTAGATTGTTCCAGGAAATGTTTATAGCTGCTTCCAAGACAAATGCTAATACTTACTTTCTCTCACACAAACTTCACAATATGTCACGTGATAAATAGTGTGGAAGTAAAAGACAATTCATCACAGGGACATCTCCTATGAAAATAAAATTAGAAACTAGCTTCTAAACATGCAGAGAGAAGGGCGTGGTGTCAGGCACTAATTTCCTTGCAATTTCCTCTCCATTTCTAATAGACGTTCTTATTTACCAAGATCCCTTTTTATTGGTGTCCTATTCCAGACTGCTCCACTCCGCCCATCCTCATCCTGTAAAATACATTCACACTCTTTTGTGACCCTACTTATTTGCCCATTAAATAATCGATCATAGAACTGTCGGAATTAAATATAACGTGAAATTAAAATACTGGAGTCACTTGGAGGGTTTAAGCAGCTCCACAGGAAAATACTGGGCATGGATTTAAAGAGGCTGTGTGGGATTTGCTCTTGTCCAAGTTCTTTCTCAAGAAGTATCTGAAATAAGCCTAAATTCAGAGTTAATCAGATTGGCCTGCTTTCTCAGGTGGACTGGAATTCATTGCTCTTTCCCCTCAACTCCCTGATGTCAGTGGCACTTTCCACAGATGAGGTGGCCTTCTCTGCCTACTGCAGAAGCTCAGTTCCCCCGGGGCCCAGTCCCTGTCTGAATCCCACACTTGAGGCCAGATGCCAGCCTTCCCAGAACATTCGTGGTCTCATTTCAGTTTTTGACCTGCTCAGATTGAGTCCCTGTAGACTCTTTCTCAGCTTGAAACCTGATCTTCAACCCCTTTCCCTGACCTCGATGGTTACCTTCCTACTTTAGGTCTCAGGTGCTTTAGCTATAAAATGATATAGTTGCCCTTAATTCTAAAGTCTTCTTTCTAAAGCTCTACAATGTGGTGGCTCCTTGAAAATGTTTCTCTTTGCTGGTTTTAATTTTGTAGAGAATTAAAACCACAGCTACTCTAAAAGACAGTATGTTACATTGGATAAGGAAAGTGTGTTTTTGTAGTTAGATTAACAGGGATGGAAGACGACTTAGTATGTTTTAAGATACTCATGATCCATTCTCGTGAGAGTCAGGGGAAGAAGGGGAAGAGAGTTAATAAAATACCAAACCATTGTGACAAATTAAGTTAACAAAGATGTAGCTGATTAGTTACTACTTGAATAAGCCACACATATCCAATTCAAGTTTTCCTTTATTTTTCTAAGAAGGGATCCCAGTGAACTGAGTCCCATGTTCAGGAACTCCACGCTCAATGGCTTAGTCTTTAAAAACTGTTATGTTGCTGGAAGAAGAAATATTTCCCATCAAGTCCTAATTGATGTTTAGCTATCACGCACATTTGAAATAAATTTATTACTTTGCCTGATCTCAGTGTAATACATTCCAAAGGGCCAAAGAGCACACGAAAATTTATGGAGTCTCCATCTTCTACACTAAAGTGTGCAATAAATTACATAATATTGGGCCGTGAAATTCACAAGCCATAGAAACCACACCATTAGCAATGTATACAGTGGTAAACAGCAGGTAATGATAATGATATAAAACAAAATAGACTGTGTATGTTGGCACTGATGCCAATAAAGCAATCATTAAATGCATTCATGTGCATCTACGCTAGGTAAGCTCTTTGAGGGCAATTGCTATGAATTCTACATACCTGTCAGGATATTATATAGAGCCCAGTTTCTATGGCCTTTATTCAGAGACGCTGAGAAACAGATACTGTGGGTAAATTCAGACCTTTTCTCAATATAGAATTTGGTCAACATGCATTCTGAACAGCAAAATTTCACACTGCTTTCAATTTTCCTACAGTACTTGCCACCTCAACAAGTGCAGGATTAAGTATAATGGATTATAAGAAGTTAGAAAGGAAAGATGGAAGAAAAGAAGGAAGGTAGAAAAAAGTTGCGTATGGAGTACATCAACATTTACGTAAAGAGTGGACCTAAAACTAACCTGAGGTTACCCTAAACTATTAGCGTATGATATAGAAGCGTAAATGAAAAAAAAAAAAAACAGCAAGGAAAACTCAAAGATTCTTTGTTTTTTCACTTTACTGCATATACACGTCCGTCTTAAACAATCTATATGCTTATATTCAATAAGAGCATTGTTTTGCAAGGCTATTTGGGTTCTATCAGCATGTAAAGGTCGGACAACTCAACTTTAGCAGAGTTAGCCTTCAGGTGAATAATTGCTTCTTTCAGGTTGTGAGCATTTCAATTTTCCAGAAATGTTTCCCAAAAAATGAAAATTAAAAGAGTCCTAGGAGAGCGTCCTTTAGAAGTTTTATAGTATCAAGGTTTTTGGAGGAAGAGTATTCTTGTCGATTATCAACACAATGATTCCAAGCAGGTCAATTTATGCTGAGAATATTATATAACAGAACCCACTTCACCTCCATTATACTGACAATGATCTTCCTTACTTCAACCTTGTGCTTCTTAGTAAAGTTGAAAATACTGAGCCAAGAACAGACAGTGACAATGCCAGAGACTCAGATGTACCTATAGGTGCCTTCAGACAACATCGGCCACCCAGGCTAAAGTCCTGGTTTTAAAACATCCCAACATGAATGAATCTCAAAAACCATATGCTGAGCAAGTGAAGCCAGATCAAAAGGGCACCTACTGTATTATTCAACTTACATGAAATTCTAAACTGGGCAAAATTCATCTCTAAAGATAAAAATCAGATCCGTGGTTGCCTTGGGGTGGGAGATGGGGATACTTTTGCAAAAGCCTAGGAGGAAACTTTCTAGGGTTTTAGAATTGTTATCGATCTTATGGGGGTGGTAGTTATACAAATGTGTACATTAATTAAAAGTCATTGAACCATTGACTAAACATGTCTGCATTTTATTGTGTGTAAATGATACCTTAATAAAGTTGATTACAAAATGAACCAAAAACAAAACAAAGAAGAAGAAACACCTCTCAAGACCTCAAAGGAAATACACTGTTTTCTTCCAGGGTACCAGATTGGAAATGAGGCACTGGTCTGTTCTACCCTCAGATTATCCCGAGGATTATCTAGTCTATTTTAAAGCACTAGAGTCCCCTATCAGAAAAACTCACCCCATGTTTAATTACTTTGATTTCTTCTCTGCCTCTTCTCCCACACGGTGAAGTCATTTATGGAAGAAAAACCAGCTTTTTCCAACTTTGCATCATCACATATTCTTTCCAAAGCTACTATTTATGGAATAAAATTTGGCTACACTTTGTAAAAATCTAGTTTTTTGAGGCTTACAAATCTTAACAGTTAACCTATTGCCTCCTTTGGAATTTGGAAAAGAAATTAGTTTGAAAAAGAATAGCTGAGATTTGACATTTTTGTGTTTTGTGATTTTCTCTTCCCCTAAGAGAGAAGTGAGTAGGAATGAGAAACACATACATAAAGAAAAAACAAATTATCTTGCTGCCTTTGCATGGTTATAATTTATAGGAGGCCCTTTTCAACAATAATCTATTATCAGAATCAATAAAAATAATCTCCATGAAGGCCAGGCCAGGATACTTGTCTCTTTTTCAGCAGATTGCAATACAAACCACATTCATGGATATGCTTCTTCCTGATCTTTGTAATACTGTAACAGCTGACCATATCCTCATGCCTCTTCACCTTAACTTAAACCTGGATTTTCATTAATGACCTCACATTTCCTTCTCTATCACTTGGTTGTCGGCCTCTTTTCCAACTCCAACTCCAACTCGCATTTCACTCTGGAACCAAAGGAAGACTCACACCTTCCTGCTTTTTAGTGGTACCTCAAGGTCATTACCATATTGTGATCACCCTGAAGAACAGCCAGACAATTGTTATTGCAGGGCCATCTGACAGTTTGTAGCTCTAAAAATTAACTAAGGACCGCATTTGTCAAAAATACCCTAGTTTAAGATTTTGGTAATATAGCAACAGTAATTCCGAAGTCATTTATGACGATCAGTGTGGGAAGCACCCTCCTTCGGGAAGATCCTTTGCCATACAATACACTTACCCTGTCAGGTAATAAGGAAGCACGACCGTGGAAATTAAACTTTTGTGGAAAGAAATACGTGGCTTTGAGAAGGCTTGAAGTTCATACATTTTTCTTGAATTAGATTCCCCATTAATTACATTATCCACAGAGAGGTAATTATCAGAATTATGTAAGCAATTAAGGAGATGCTACTCCACATTCTTTCAGCTTGTTGACCTTTCTCACTTTATTTCATGTGGCTATCTGAAACATCAGTGATTTACATGTCTTTCTTTTTTTTTAACAGATTTCTCTGTGTGTGTGTGTGTGTGTGTGTCCCCATGATGAAAACATCATTAAAATAAAATATCATGAACAGACTCTTAAGAAGCAGAGTCTACTTAAAGTCCTGGAAAATGTGAAAGCACTAATATTCATGGACAACTCTACACTCTGAACGCTACTCCAAATTTTATTGATCTCTATTTTGTCTAGGAGTTTTTCAAATTTTCTACCATGATCATTTGTTAGTTTTATAATTACATAATAAAGGCATTACATCATACAATCTTTTGTTATCCATTGAAGTTTTAAAACTATTCCTTTCCTTGTCCTCAGCAGATATGTCATAGATTATTAGTACACAAGCAAAGACTTTCAACGTAACAGTACTTTATAGTGAGAAGAACTATACTGAGCTATCTCTATCCTAAGACAATGCACTAGGAAAGCACTAGGAATTCTTAAGCACTAGGAATACAGAGAGAATCAAGGGGCAAGTTCCTTGCCTTCGAGTATACATAATCATTATAGCAAATGCTTAAATAGCACTTAGTATATAACTCACCACAGCAGTCTTATTATACTCCTTTTAAATAGGTGAGCAGAGGAAGCCACAGGGAAGTCATAGGGTAAAGCCAGAATTTGAACCTAGGTAGACTAGTACACTGTCCACGGCTTTAACTACTATGATAAATATATATATATATATATATATATATATATATATATGTGTATATATATATATATATATATATATATATATATATATATATATATATGTCATATATATATATATATAACTCCAAGTATTCTGAAGTTACAAAACACTTATCTACCAAAACTCAAAAAGGAGCACACAAAATTGCATAGAAAATAAACATGTAAAAGGTCATAAATAAACCACAATATAACCTGCTCCACATAATATACTGACTGCAGTGTCCTGGGCCTCTCCCATCCTTAGGTAGCTGGAAATTACAACAAAATAATACTTTTCACTTTTGGAAGCCACACTATCTCTCATACCAACCAACTAATTACTTCCTTATAGAGAATAGGAAATTAACCTGAATATCAGAAAAAAAACATATATATATATATAGCATTACTGATGTAGAATCTTTATTTAAAGACAACAACTTCAATAGCAGAGGGAACTTTACCATTGCAGGCTTCAGATAACCTCTATATTTCTCAGATTTTATGCTAAATCATAAAATGCCATATTGTGTCTGAAGCTATTTTTTCAATAGTCCATTTTCTTAAATGGACTAGCAAAGCAGTAAATACTGAGGAACATTTTGGCTCCCAAATCCTAAAGCCATTCTGATTATGCCTGGGTCATCATGGGGACATCATCGGAACTACCAGAGGACTGGCAGAAATACCAGTGGTCTGGCCAGCTTATAAATTAGAAATTATACAGAATCCAAGTTTATTTTTTTGTTAAGTAATTCCTATGAGGTTTTTGGGATGTCAATGTAAAGCCCTTTGATGTGTAATCTTTATCCAATGCCAATCCCCATCATAAATATGTTCCCAATCTGACACTGGAAATCCACTGTAGGGCATAGGACCTGCAAATAGGATATGAATCACATACATCCATCCACTCATTCAGACAATCCACAAATATTCATTTTTAAGTCTACTATATGCCAATAATGTACCGGGCTCTAAGATGCTAAACCATGCTAAATGCTGAAACAGACATACTCAGATCTGGCCCTCCTGGAACTTATGACCTACAGAAGTGCCTTCATTGTAAATGGTCAGGACTCAGCCAATGCTATTATCATCAGCAGGTGACCAAATGATAGAGCTTGCTTTCTAAACAAGCTCCACACTCTTTGTTTTCAACATTTTTGCTTTCCTTCAAGCCACATAATCCAGTGGTCAGTTTCTCCCAGTTAGTGAGGTTTGGGGAATATGTACCCAGTGAACAATTCCTTGTGGCCTCACTCTTTCCTCACACTCTCCTCTGTGCTCTTGAGCTAAAGAGACCTGGATTCAAGTCACTTGCTCTAACCTTATTATTTTAAAATAGGGCTGCTCCTGCTTTGAGGATTTCCACGGGATCAACACAGTAGCAAAGCAGCACTGAATCAGAAGCAGGTACATTTCAAAATGACAGCTCTAAAAATATCCACTCTCCTTTTGTTCTCCTCCTATCCCTTTGCTCTGAACACCTCTGCTCTGAGGCTTTGCCTTTACCCTTCTCTGATTACTGCTCCAAAAGGGTTTCTAAGAACCGGGAGTATTTATGGTTTCACTTGCTCCCAAGTCCTTGGTGGAAAAGGATGCTTGCTTTCTGATTCTTACTAATTCCACACTCACATTGTTAACACAAAAATCATCATTTAAAAAAAATTTCTTCAGCTTCATATTTCATCTGGGCCAACACTGAAAGAATATTTTCAAAGAAACAATATCCTCTCTCCTTTGCTCTTCTGAGTTTCACGTTTTTACCTCCAGTCTCATTTTCAACCCTTATTACGGGATGCATCACCAAAATAGAAGAAAGTTCTTTCTGCTTTCCCTGTACCAGCCAATTATTCTACTTTGTTCTGTCTCTAACGAACAGAATGCGAAATCAACACAAAGCCTGATTATGCGACCTCTTCCAAGGGAAAGGTCTGAGAGTTGTCTATTTACTAATGAAGCTCAGTGTGTATTAAGGGTTGACTGAAGCAATCATCAGGAATTTTCATCCCTTAAATTAGTGTTTTCCACCAGATGCACATCGTTCATTTCAGATAATATAACTTTTAAGTTCAGGATACAACTGGACAAAAGAAAAGAAAAAAAAAAAGTAACCAACACAACATTTGCAGTAATAACACAGTAACAGCTATCATCCTTCCCTGAGGAATTCAGCCTACTTTATGGACACAATTTAGTACAAACTCATAAGAAAGCTAACAAAGCCCAAAACCACTTCACAAGAGTGTAGAGAGGTAAAGGTCAAAACTTATTACTGCCAGGCCCAGCAGACAATGGCACCTACCGGAAAGAGCACAGGACGGGAAAACCTGGAAGCCTGTGTTCCAGTTTCGGTTATTCCTGTAAGCATTGGTATGATCTGAGTGAACTCAGCCTGCCCTGCTTTTTCCATTTATAAAAACCTACATCATCCTCTCATTAGAATGAAATGCCACATCTGAAAAGTTGCAGATCTCTTTAGGAAAGAACCAAAACTCATGTTTCTAACCAAAATGGAATAATTCAGTCAATGGAGACATGATAAAAATCTGCCATAAAGCAACTGTTTACTTGAAATCTATCTTTTGTGGTGTATTTATATGGGTAAGGAGTGTAAGGATATCATAAGTAGAGTTACCAATTCTTCCAGAAATCAAGGTCATTGAGTTCAGATTCCAACTTTGACCTTGACCCAGGCTTACAGAGATGTAACATGTGCCAATACCTCATATCCACCATACATGGGAGAAACAAGGTATGCAGACAGATCTTCTTCTAAGTATCCCATATGTAGTGGTTTTAATACAGGGTTTCAGATTCGTTGCCATTCTTCACATCCAGACGTGGGCATTTCCCCTTGAATTTGGGCAGGCTTTCCATGGCTTCAAACAGTAGAGCAGGGGTCAGTAAATTATGGCTGGTGGGCCAAATCTAGGCCTCTACTGGCTTTTATAAATGAAGCTTGATTGGAACACAGCCATGTTCCTTAGTATACGTATTGTTTGTGTCTGTTTTCACATCACAGCAGCGGAGCTAAGTAGTTGCAAAAGAGACTGTATGGCGTGTAAAGCCTAAAATATTGACCGTCTGACACTTTAGGGAAAAAGGTCTCCAACGCCTGCAATAGTATAAAGTGATGCTATGTAACATCTAAGACTAGGTCATCAAAGGTCATGCAGCTTTTGCATGATTCTCCTGGAATGCTTCAACCCTGAACGCTCATTCTTGGGATACTCTATCTTGAATCCTAACTACCACGTTATGAGAAGTCCAAGCCACATGGGCAGCCATCTATAGGCACTCCAGGCAACAGTCCTTGTTGGGCCCAGTCTTCAAGTCATCCCATCTCAAGGGCCAGACATGTGAATTAAAATTATCTAGATGATTGCAGCCCCAGCCATTTGAATCCTCCTGAGCTGAGGTTTCAGACATCAGTCACAGAGTAGAGACAAGCCATCTCCTCTGCGTACTGTTTGAATTGCTGACCCACAGAATCTGGGCACATATTAAAATTTTTGTTTATTTCACCACTAAGTTTGGACTTCTTTATTATGTAGCAATAGATAACTACAGCACTGTGTCTGTACACAGGAGATCTACATTTCACAGAGCACATACTTTTATTTATTTATTTATTTTTTGCTTTGAAACAAATTTAATCAGTTATACATATACATATGTTCCCATATCCCCTCCCTTTTGCGTCTCCCTCCCTCCCTCCCTATCCCACCCCTCCAGGTGGTCACAAAGCACCGAGCTGATCTCCCTGGAGCACATACTTTTAGATGTGAATGTTGACTGCTCAATTTCTAAGAAGAACGTATACACACATATAGGTACAAAATAGTTATGTATATGTAAATATTAGACCTATATAAACTAATCTATATTATCCATAAAATGAGGGGCCCTTGATAATGGCTAACATTTCTTTTCAGTATTTATTGTGTTCCAAGAACTGATAAATTCTTGCATTGTATGAATTTTCTCTTTTAACCCTCATAGCAACTCGCTGAGAGAAGTAATGTTATCTCTATATTATAGATGAGAAAACTGAGGCAGAAACAGATAACATGCTCAAGAGTACTCAACAAGTAAATTTTAGAGTCAAGATTGGAACCCAAGTTCTCAAGGTTTAGATCCCTTACTCTTAGTCACCAAGCTATATACTGAGTAAGGAGATGAAAGCTGAAGCCATTACCTCATGCTCAAGAAGTTAGACAGAAACTTAGCAGGCATGGTTGAAAGAAAACAGGACTTGGAGTCGTAAGTCCAGAGCCTGAGTTATGAAATGAATTCTCCTCTCATCTAGATATAGGTTTGTTTTTAGAAAATGAAAAAGATCACTGCATATTTTGATGGTTAATTTCTGTACTTAATGATTACAAAAGAATGGAATTTTACCAGGGAGCTATTTTGCAATGACATAACTTATTGATTCAAAATCAAACCTTTATTATAAATTCTTGATTCAAAAGCAAATCTTTATTAAGTCTCCGTTGCATCAGAAGTCTTTCCCATTCTTCATTTCTTTTAAAACCCTTTCCTGTCTACTCCTGGCCAAAGCTTGAAGCCTAATTTAGCATTTGGAAATAAAATAATGAAATAGTCATAACACAGCAATTCCAATGCCTACTGAAATGGAAGCTCTAAATAATTTTTCAGATAATTTAGGAAATTAAAAATATTTACATCATAGATGCAAAGAGAGAAGTTACTTGTGTAATAAAATAAATGGTGAGACAAAAAGTTTCTGGTCAAGTAGATTTGTTTAAATATGAACACTAATTTGAGCTCTATCCCGGTGCTAAAACCCAGTGACAGGTTGCATACAGTTTCTAAAGGGATAGTTCAGTGCATTGGGTCAAATTCATGCCCTAAAATGTGGTATTATTAGTAGTACTAGAAGACAGAGTGTGACTGTCTTCTTTGGGACATAGATAAAGACCCCAAGTTAGACAATATCAAGGACAAGTTATGTAGAATAAGATATTATCCCAGTCTTTGGAACATGTCATCCAGGATTGAACAAGAGGTAGATTTATTATGAAGTACATGAAGCCAGAGACAGTAAGCAATGAGTGGTAGTTGGTTAAAATAGACAGGTTTTAGAAGTAGAGGCAGGGATGTAGAAAACAAACTTAGGGTTACCAGGGGATTGTGGTGGGGAGGCTAAATTGGGAGATTGGGGCTGAAATATACACACTGCTATACATAAAATAGATAACTAATAAGAACCTGCTCTTCTTATTAGCACAGGGAACTCCACTCAATACTCTGTAACGGGCTATTTGGAAATGACTCTAAAAAAAAATAAAAGTGGATATATGTATATGTATAACAGATTCACTTTGCTGTACACGTGAAATTAACACAACACTGTAAATCAACTATATTCCAATAAAATTATTTTTAAAAATAGGTTTTAAGAACCATAGTCAGGGAGCAGTGTGGATTGGAAAGACCTGGCAAGAAATATTTCTGCATCCTCAGACAATGCTCCCCAAGCTGGCTATTGCAAGGGTGAGCATTTAAGAGATCTTTGACCTAAGGAGGACATGAGATTAACAATCAACCCCAATGTGCATGAATTATTCTCCTCTGTGTTATCAGAAATCAGATGGCATCCTAGAGCAAGGGTGAGCAGATCTTTTCTGTAAAGGGTCAGATAGTAAATATTTTGGATTTTGTGTACCATACCTCTCCGTTGCAACTGCCTATCTGCTGCTGTAGCACAGAAACAGCCATGCACCATACGTTAATGAATGGGTGTGGCTGTGTTCAAGCAAAACTTTATGTATAAAACCAGGAGTCAAGCGAGATCTGATCAGTGGGCCAGAGTTTGCGGACCCCAGTTCTGGGTCAGTGTTCACAGCTGAATGAGTCATGAGGCCTTAAGTTCCAGTTCTCATTGTACTACTTTCTACCTGGGTGAACTTGGGTTCATCCTTCTATTTATATGGGCCACTATATTAGTCAAGCTTCTCCAGAAAAACAGAACCAACAGCATGTGTATACAATGTGCCCATAAATATTGATAGATATAGATCTAGATATCAATATTGATACCTAGATCAATATCCATATCTATATAAAGATAGAGAAAGAGAGAGATATTTTAAACAATTGGTTCACACAATAATAGAGGCTTGGTCAATTCAAAATCTGCAGGTTAGGCTGTCTAGAGACTCTAGGAAGAGTTGCAGTTCAATTTCTGTAAGTCTTCTGGCAGAATTCCTTTTTGCGACAGGGAGGTCAGTCTTTGTTTTATTAAGAGTTTCAACTGATTGGATGAGGCGCACCCATACTATGGAGGATAATCTGCTTTACTCAAAGTCCAACACCAATTTAAATATGAATTTCATCCAAAAACACCATCACAGAGACTACCCTGGTGGCACAGTGGTTAAGAATCCGCCTGCAAATGCAGGGGACACAGGTTTGAGCCCTGGTCTGGGAAGATCCCATGTGCCGTGGAGCAAATAAGCCCGTGCACCACAGCTACTGAGCCCGTGCACCTAGAGCCCATGCTCTGCAACAAGAGAAGCCACCACAATGAGAAGCCTGCACACCACAACAAAGAGTAGCCCTCGCTTGCTGCAAATAGAGAAAGCCCACGTGTGACAACGAAGACCCAACGCAGCCAAAAATATCAATCAATAAATAAATAAAAATTGTAAAAAACACGAAAACACCATCACAGAAATATCCAGAATAATATCTGACCAAATAACTGGGCATGGTGGCCCAGACAAATTGACATAGAAAATTAACCACCTAAGCCATAGTTTTGTGATCTTTTACTGAGAAATTTGACTTATCTGAACTATTTTGATAACTGGAAGATACCGTCTAGAGGTAACACCCTCAGGTTTTTACATGGTAGGCAGCAGAGGGAAAGAGCCCATTTGTCCAGTCAGATGACACCTAAAGGATAAAATTCTGTCTTCTCTTTCCAACCCACAAGGATGAATGCCAAAAGTACATCACTTATATCTGCTTTAGCTAACATAGGATAGGTCTGGAACAGACCTATGCTCCCAGTAAGCCTCATGAAATGCTGTTTCATTAAGGGGAGACTTTACTTGCTAAGATTAGAAGCAAAAGAGGGTGGTGGATGAAACACTGCCCAAGGATATAAGTTCATGCAAGGAAGCAGGAGAGAGAATGGGTATCCGAAGATGTGTGCTCTAAGCCAACACTAATTCCACAGCATCAGGTTATAATTCAGGGAGCACAAGTGCTGGGGGTTTTTTCCCCCTCTTTTTTCCCCCAAAGAGGGACAAATCAAGCATACTGACAAAGGAAGAGCATTAGTTACCACAGATAAATTCCTTTTTAGAGGTGATCTCGCAAATAATTTGGCTCAGTGTAGACTATGATTTGGTTCCAAAAACCATAAGCTAGAGCATTTCATTCCAGGTCCCTCCTCAAATATCCATGATAGGTAGAAATTTGGCATCAGTAGTTCTTGAAATCTCCCCAGGTGATTATAATATGCAACCAGGGCTGAGAATCTGGAGATGTAGAGAGAATTTAAATTCAACTTTAGTTAAACAGTAAAACAAGCTCTGACTCTACTGGCTGGAGCTAGAAAAGGATATGCATTTACTGGGATGAGAAGATAAAGAAAACCAGGGAGTAAATCAAATGCTTTACACCTGTGCTTAGCTAATTGTTACTCAGATAATTCAGACAATCTTACAGCACCTGAACCCTGAAATTCCTTAGTTCTGTTTAAAAAAAAGGAACTCTTCAAGTAACTGAACTCTGAGAATCATGTAAATCATAAAGAAAAAGAAGAAATCTTATTTTTTGAATTAGTTGATTTCATGTATACTGTTTCACTTTCATGATGTTAACTAGTTTAGCTTTCTTTCCATTTTATGTTTGAGGAAAGTAAGGCTTTAAAAATCTCAGTAATTTTCTCAAGGTCACTTGTTAAGGGTGTGGTAGGGAGCATAATGGCTCCTAAAAATGCCCTCACCCTAATCCCTAGAACCTATTAATATGTTCCCTTACATGGTGAAGAGGACTTTGCAGATATGACTGAAGTTATAGACCTTGAGATAGAAAGATTATCCTGGATTACCTCATGGAACAAATCTAATTGCATGAGTCCTTAAAAGTAGAAAACCATTCCCAACTGTAGAAAGAGAAAGAGAGAGATGTCCTAATAGAAGCAGAATCAGAGAGATTCAACATTTTGGGCTTTGTAGGTGGAGAAAGGGGACTCTGAGTCAAGGACTACAAGTGACTGCTGGAAGCGGATAAAGTCCAGGGAACAGAAACACCCCTAAGAGCCTCCAGAAAAGAATGTAGCTCTGCCAACACTTTCTTTTTCTTTTTTAACCATCTATATTGGAGTATAACTGATTTACAATGGTGTGTTAGTTTCTGCTTCATAACAGTGAATCAGCTATACGTATACATATATCCCCATATCTCCTCCCTCTTGCATCTCCCTACCACCCTCCATTCCCGATCGCACCCCTGTAGGTGGACACAAAGCACAGAGCTGATCTCCCTGTGCTTTGCGGCTGCTTCCCACTAGCTATCTATTTTACATTTGGTAGTGTATATATGTCCATGCCACTCTCTCACTTCATCCCAGATTACCCTTCCCCCTCCCTGTGTCCACAAGTCCACTCTCTATGGCTGCGTCTTTATTCCTGCCCTGCCCCCTAGGTTCTTCATAACCATTTTTTCTTTTTTTTAGATTCCATATATATGTGCTAGCATACGGTATTTGTTTTTCTCTTTCTGACTTACTTCACTCTGTATGACAGTCTCTAGGTCAATCCACCTCACTACAAATAACTCAATTTCATTTCTTTTTATGGCTAAGTAATATTCCATTGTATATATGTGCCACATCTTTATCCATTCATCTGTAGATCCTGCCAACACTTTTACTTTACTCAATTGAGACCAATGTCAGACTTGTAAGGTAATAAATCTACATTGTTTTGAGTCACTATATTTGTGGTCATTTGTATGAAAGCAATAAAAAACTATTACAGGGGTCCTACAGGAGCCAGGCTATATATTTATACTTAAGTATTTCTGAAATGAATTTAACCTTGTGATTGACAGCAGCTTCCAAGGGATCCCACCACACACCTGAGGCAAAAGCAGCCTAATACAAAGCAGTGACAGCAGCAGGTCACTGCCCCACACTTGGGGTAGAGGGGGACTCGATCTACTGTAGCAGCAGCATAGCCTGAATGGGAACCCATCCTCCTGTGGCACTAGTCCCATCAACATTAGTCTAATCTGCTAGCACCTGCTGCGCCAACAGGCCCAACATATACAAACCCTCCAACTCAGCAGCATTAAGTGAGCCAGACTCAGTGTTTCCTGAAACTCATATTCAAAGGCACTGGAAAGCCCAGATATCACCTAATGTTATGAAAACATTAAAAAAAAAAAACAATAACAGAAGACTGGGAACTTCAGAAAGAAAAGGGGAACAATGGAATGGGTGAAAACAAATGGGGTATATATAAGAGACTATCATTAGCCTCATGAGTTTCTTAAATACTATCTGATGGTCAAAGCAAATATTATGACACCATCTGATGTGGTTCTCAATGTAGAGAAAGGAAATACTACAGAAAATCATACTTTAAAACTGGGGAATATTAAGAGACTAAATGGAAGTAAAATTTTGGAACTTCACTTGAAGTAATAAAACACTGATTCCAGTAGGCTATGGTAAGTTACATATGTATACTGTGATGCCAAAAGCAACCACTAAGAAAACTATACAAACAGTATACACAAATGATTATAAATAAAGTAAATTAAAATGGACTTATTAAAAAATGTTTAAGTAACCCACCAGGCAAAATAAGAGAAACACAGGATTGAGAAACTAAGGTAAAAGACAAAACAAAAAATAAAATGGTAGACCTAATCTTTAACATAGCAATAATTACATTAACTGTAAATGATCTAAATAACCAAGTCAAAGACAGAGATTGGAAGAGTAGGTTAAAAATTCACAAGCATGATCCAACTATATACTGTCTATAAGAAGTTTACTTTAAACATCATGATATAGGTAGTTCAAAGTAAAAGGAAGATAATGATATATCATGTGAATGTTAATCAGAAAAAGTAGGAATGGCTATATTAATATCAGATAAAGTCGACTTCAGAGCAAAGGAAATTATTAGGGGCAAACAGGGTCATTACATAAAGATAACAGGAATAATCCACCCAGATGACCTAATGATACTAAATGTGTGTGCACCCAACAACAGAACTTCAAAATACATGAAGCAAACTCTGAAAAAAGTAGTAAAAGGAGAAAATTTTAAATCCACAATTATTATTTGAGACTTCAGCACAGCAATTTATAGAACTACCAGAGAGAAAAATCAGCAAGAATATGGAAGAAATGAAAACATCATCAATCAATAGGATATAACTGACATTTAAAGAACACACTCAGTAACAGCAGAATACATATTCAAGTGTCCATGGAATATTCACTCATATACTATATACTGGGCAATAAAAAGAACCTTAGCAGATTTAAATTGTAATGTGCCTAAGTGTTGGATGCTAAGACTCAGAGGATTTCTTATTTCTTTCATTTATATATTCATAAAAAATTAGCAGATTTAAAAGAATTAAAATCATAGAGTATGTTCTCTAGCCATAATGGAATCAGACTAGAAATCAATAACAGAAAGACAACAGGAAAATCTTCAATCATGTGAAAACTAAACATCACAATTCCAAATAACTCATGGGTAAAAAAGACAGCACCAAGGAAATATTTTTTAATGCATAGAATAAAAGAAAATGGAGATATAACAGATCAAAGTTTGCAGAATGAAGTGAAAGCAATGCTGAAAGGGAAGTTTATAGCACTAAATTGGGAAAGAAAGTAGTTCAAAGCAATAATCTAATTTTCTATATTACAACAGTAAAAAAGGAAGAGGAAAAAAAACACTAAACAAGCAGAAAGAAGGAAATAATAAAGATGAAATAGAAATCCATGAAACTGAAAACAGGAAAATAGGGGGGAAAATCAATGAAACAAAAGGCTGGTTCTTGGAAATAAACAATCGAATCAATAAAGATCTAGCAAGACTGATAAAGATAAAAAGATGGATGGCACAAATCACAGATATCAGAAATGCAACCAGGGATACCATGACATATCCTGCAGGTTAATGAGGAACAAGTTGTTATGAGCAAGTCTACACTATAAATTCAAAAATGTAGGTGAAATGGGCCAATGCTTCTACACTCAAAACTACCAAAACTCAGCCAAGATGAAATAGATAATCTCAATTTTCCTGTAACCATTAGAAACACTGATTTTTCATTTAAAAACTCCCAAAAGGAATATTCAGGCTTAGATATTTCACTTTTACCCAAGACATAAAGAATTAACACCAACACCAATTTTACATGATTTGATAAGAAAGAGAAGTAGAAGGAACAGTTCCTAATTAAATTTATGAAGCCAGTATTACCTTGATACCAAAACTGGACAGGAATAGTATAGAAAGAAGAAAACTACAGACCAATATTTTTTATGAAATTGGCTGTAAAAATCCTCTGCCAAATATTAGCAAATTAAATCCAGAAATATATAAAAAGAATAATATACCATGACCAAGTGGCATTTATTCTAGTTATGCAAAGTTGGTTAAATATTTGAAAATCAGACAATGTTATCCACCATAACCAATAGATTAAAGGGAAAAGTCATGTGATCCTATCCAATAATGCAGAGAAAGCACTTGACAAAATCCAATCTCATTCATGATTTTAAAAAAAGAAGGAAAAAGAACTCCAAGCAAACTAGGAATAGAAAAGGAACATACTAAAACTCATAAAGATGATCTACAAACAACCTATACCGACATTATATTTAACTGTGAAAGACTGAATGCATTCTCTGTAAGATCAGAAACAAGGCACGGATATCTGCTCTCACCACTTTTATTAAATATATTACTGGAGGTTCTAGTAAGAAAATAAAGCAAAAATAAATAAATACATACATTTAAAAGTTAAATTTTTAAAAAGTTCATTTAAAAGATAAAAGGACTATTCCTACTATGTTGAATAGGAAGGAATATATCCTACTGAATGTTGAAGAGTAATATATCCTATTATATTGACTAAGGAAAAGTAAAACTGTCTGTGTCTGAAGATGAGATGATAATCTAAATGGAGAAAATACCAAGGAATCCACAAAAAGCTTGAGAAATAATATTAGTTTGTAAATGTTTTAGAGTACAAGATCAACACAATTTTATCACATTATATATTAATAACAAATGTGTAGAAGCTTAAATTAAAATATGTGATGCCATTTACAACTGACCTAAATAAGTACTTAAATACAAGCCCAAGAAGACATTTATAGGACCTCTATACTGAAAATTACAAAATGCTGATGAAGAAAAATTTTAAAGTCCCAAACAAATAGGGAGACATACCTTGTTCATGGATTAGAGAACACAACATAATAAAGATGTCAATTCTCCCCAATTTAAGAGGCTTAACACAATTACTCTTAAAATGCCCTCAAGGTTTTTGCGGATATAGACAAGGTTTTTCTAAGATTTATATGGTAAGAAGAGGCTGAAGAATAGCTAAAACAATTTGTAAAGGAAGATTAAAATGGGAGGAATTAATCCACCCAATTTCAAAACTTTGCAGTAATTTTGGAGGGTAGATACATAGATCAATGGAATGGAATAGAGAACCCAGAAATAGACTGACATAAATACATTTAACCTGATTTTGACAGCAGTGCAAAAGCTATCAAGGAAGAATAGACATTTCAAAAAATGGTACTGAAACAGTTGGTCATCCCTCGACAAAAACAAAAAATGAACCTTAACCTAAACCTCCACACCTTACACAAAAATTAAATCAAAGTGGATCATAATCTTAAATGTAAAAGCAGGACATTTTTAGAAAAAGAAATAGGAGAAAATCTTTGGCATCTAGAACTAGGTGAATAATTCTTAGACTTGACACCGAAAGTATGATCAATAAAAGCAAAAACTGATAAATTGGATCTCATCAAAATGAGTAAAAAATGCTTCATAGAAGATCCTTTTAAGTGGATGAAAACTCAAATTACACAGTGGGAAAACATATTTGAAAATCCCATATGAGACAGATGACTTGTATCTATAATATACAAAGAACGCTCCAAACAACTTAAAAAAATCCAACTAGAAAATAGGCAGAAGACAGGAACAGACATTTCGTGGAAGAGCATATACACATGGCAAAGAAGCCCATGAAAAGATGCTCAACATCATTAGCATTAGGGAAATGCAAATTAAGACCATAATGAGATATCAGAGAATAACTAAAATTATAGTGACAACATCAAATGCTGGCGAGTACGTAGAAAAGTTATATCACGTCACTGGTGGGAAAATAAAATGGTTTAGCCACTCTGGGAAACAGCTTGACAGTCTCTTTTAATCCTAAAAGTAGATTCACCCTACAACGCAGTACTTGTACTCTTGAGCATTTATCCAAAAGAAACAAAAACTTAATTAAGTTCCCACAGAAACTTACACATAAATGTTCATAGCAGTTTTATTTATAATAGCCCAAAACTGGCAACTACCCAAATGTCTTTCAATGGATGAATGTTGAAACAAATTGTGATAAAATCTTATGATAGAATACTATGGAGCAACAATAAGGAACAAATTATTAATATATGCAAAAATTAAAATGAACTTCAAGGGAATGATGCCGAAGAAAAAATTTTTAGAAGCCAATCTCCGAAGATTAAGTAATTCATGATTATGTTTACATATTATTCTTAAAATAACAAAACTGAAAAAAAAATAACAAAACTGTGGAGATGGAGAACAGATTAGAAGTTGCCAAGGGTTAGAGATGGGGGTAGAAGGTACAGTGGGGAAACTTTGTGAGGTTTTTGTGGTCCCAGTACAAATAATACAGCACTCTTGGTTTTAATCCCTAAAGATGTTTAAAAACAATTCCTAATAAGAGGTGTCCAGATATTTAGCAATGGCAGCAGATTACAGGTATAGCTCCCCAACATGACAACTTCAAAAGAGATTGTACTAATTCAATGCATATGTTAATTTTAAAAAGGCCAGTCACAGTACTTAAATGGTATATATCTTAACGATATTTTTCTAAGTATGTAGCTATACCAGATGGACTAGCAGGATTTTCTGTACATTCAATCTTATTTAAGACAGTAAATCTTATAATAAGAGAGTTAAAAAAAGAGAAAGAAAAAACAACACACCTCAACTACAGTTGGATATTCTCATAGGAAGATGAGGTGAAAAAAGTAGCAGTGGTTCAAAAGCTTAAGCAGTGGCACCTAAATTTGGCTGCATATTAGAATCATCTGAAGCACTTTTTAAAAACCCTCACACTGACTGTTGGTCATTCTAGACCAATAAAATAACTTTAAATCTCCTCAGATGATGCCAGTGTCTAGCCAGAACTGAGAACCAGCGGACTAAGCAGAAGGGGATGTTTCTACAAAGATTTCTTAACAATAAGTCCTTTCACCCAATCAGATTTACCTTCCCACAAAGGGGTAAAGAAGGCTAGATGTTGTCCATACTTGCTTAGCTTTAATTAGCACTTGTGACTTGCCCAAATCCTAGATCATGTTTCCCCTAAATTTCATGTTATTCCCTAAGTTTTTCAAATCCAGGGCTAAGGGGTTTGCCAGGATGAGATTTTAAGTGTTCACACAGGGGAAGTCCCTGGCAAACCAGGACAGCGGTCACTCTACATTGAATTGTAAAGCATCCTAAATAACCCTGCCACTGCTCCCAGATACTAGTCTGTGCCAACCAGTGGAGAAAAGGCATTCTCCATTACTACCACGGCAAATGCTGCTGTACTTGCCTTGGCTACTCCCTATCTTTTCCAGGCGTCACTCCCCTTCACCTGCTGGTGGACGCTTTGGCCAGCTGACAATGCAGATATTTTCAAACTTTAAGGTGAATAAAAATCATATGGAGGGCCTGTTATAACAGAGATCACTGAGCCCCACTAGAGTTGCTGATTCCACAGGGCTGGGATAGGGCCCTAAAACTTGAATATCTGACACATTATCAGGGGACGCTGGTAAAGCTGGTCAGGTTGTTACCGAATGCAGGTTCGTGTGTCTGAAGCACAGTGAGGCCAAACAAACCTAAAGGTTGGAGTCTGGAGAAGAGAAAGGTTTATTGCAGGATCGAGCAAGGAGAGGGGTGGTCCGTGTTCCAAAACCCCTGAAATCTCCAAAGGATTTCAGCAAAGCATTTTTAAAGGCCAGGTGAGGGAGGGACATCCCAGGGCATGTGATCAGCTCGTGCACAATCCTCTGACTGGCTGATGTTGAGGCCACAAGACAGGTAACATTATCCATCCTTAGGTGCCAGAAGGTCTGGGGGCTATGTGCTCATGATCATCAAGGAGTTCATTTCTTCCATTGGGTGGTGGTTTTTAGCATCTGAAAACTCAAGAAATATGCCTGAGATACTATTATCTGAGTACTTCAGAGAGAAACTACAATAGAGGATATGGTGATGGGTCTGTCCTAGGAAGGCCCCATAGGGTACTGCTTGGTTACAAGGTGACCATACTTTGAGAACCACTGCTCTAGTGGCTTGGAATGTTAAGAAAGTAATGGAAGAATCCCTTCCCAGATCTAGATTCTAGTATCACCAGCTATTTTGGTGGGAGGAAGGGTAAGTTTTGTCCTTGCTTGGACTTCTTGTTCATTTATATCGAAGCCTATTTGAGGCAGTGCGTTCGGCAGTCCTGCAGATCTGTCTTTTGCTTCAACAGTGTTTGGAATGAACAGACCCAGGGACGCTCCTTGCTCCAGCCCCCGACCACCCTCCAACCTTTCTTCCTTTCGCAACCTTTGGAATCAGACACTCAGCTATCCTCAGCCTCCAGGACAGGCCAACACCATTTTTTGAGCTTAGCTCTTTATCACTGATCAACCACGAGTTCCCAGGTTCGTCAGAGTTATTCCACCGAGGTGGAGGCCGCTGTCCAACGCCTGTTCAACATGCATCTGTGGACACTTACCTCTCTCTGAGTATCTATTTCGACAGCAACAATGGGACTCTGGACAGTATGGGCCACATTTTTCGCCAACTGGCTGAGGAGAAGTGTGAGGGCGCCCAGCGCCTCTTGAAAATGCAAAACCAGTGCTGCGGCCGCGCCCTCTTCCAGGAGGCGCAGAAGCCTTCTCAGGATGAGTGGGGTAAAACCCAGGATGCTGTGGAAGCCGCCATTCTTAGGGAGAAGAATCTGAACCAGGCACTATCGGATCTGCGCGCCCTGGGTCCTGCCCGTGCAGACTCCCAGCTCTGTGACTTCCTGGAGAGCCGCTTCCTGGAGGAGCAGGTGAAACTCATCCAGAAGATGGGCGACCACCTGACCAACCTCCGCAGGCTGGCTGGTCCGCAGGCTGTGCTGGGCGAGTATCTCTTTGAAAGGCTCACCCTCGAGCCAAACAGGAGTCTCTGAAGTCCAGCCGCGTCTGAGGAGACCCTCTGGCGTCAGAGCTTCTGCCTGAAGCCCCGCTCTGCAGCCACTAGGCAGCTTTGTAACCGCCCTGGAGCCCTCTCCCAAGCCTTGGACCAAATGGAAACAATAACGCTTTTTTTTTTTTTTTTTTTTTTTTTTTTTTTTTTTGCGGTACGCGGGCCTCTCACTGCTGTGGCCTCTCCCGTTGTGGAGCACAGGCTCCAGACGTGCAGGCTCAGCGGCCACGGCTCACAGGCCCAGTCACCCCGCGGCACGTGGGATCTTCCCAGACCGGGGCACGAACCCGTGTCCCCTGCCTTGGCAAGCGGACTCTCAACCACTGCACCACCAGGGAAGCCCCAATAACGCTTTTTGCAGAAGGAAAAAAAAGCCTATTTGAAATACAAACAGAATAAAGCGAAAAAAAAGAAATATATACATATATTCACGTTCTTTTAACATATGAATTGCCCCACTTTTTTTTTTGTTTTGTTTTTTGTTTTTTGCGGTATGCGGGCCTCTCACTGTTGTGGCCTCCCCCGTTGCGGAGCACAGGCTCCGGATGCGCAGGCCCAGCGGCCATGGCTCACGGGCCCAGCCGGTCCGCGGCATATGGGATCCTCCCAGACCGGGGCACGAACCCGTATCCCCTGCATCGGCAGGCGGACTCTCAACCACTGCGCCACCAGGGAGGCCCTGAATTGCCCCACTTTATCTGTGTGAAATAAGTTTGTTCCCATTATTGGGCTGGTTCTCAAGCTTTGCTGCTCGTTTGAATTACCTAAAGAGCTTGGAAGAAAAACACTGGTGTCTGGGTCCCAGCCCCAGAGATTTTGATTCAGTAGGTCTAGGGAGGAGCCTGGGCACGGGGAGGTCTCAGAGTTCCCCAGGTGATTCTAATGTGCAGCAACTTTGTGAACCACCTCTTGGCTTCAATGCAGCTAGTCATCAGATATTAAATCTAAGACACATGGACTACTAGTGTGTGAGCTCTGTTGCTAGGTGTATTCCATTTTCTTCCTCCTGGAAGATTCGTGCCAGGGAAAATGATTGATAGTTGTGTTACTTCTCTGAAATGGATGGAAATTTCCAATTAGCGTGAACAGGGGAGGGTGAATGGGTGAATGCAATAAGGTGTATCATTTACGTATTGCCCTATGTGTATGGCTAGAAGCTTTTGCAACTGAGGTCTGCCCTACTTTTCATGCTAATGGTAATGCTTGTCCTCCTAATGCAGCTGTAAACTTTATAAGCCCATAGGTAGACAGCATCACAAAATATTTACCCCTCCCCACTGGCCCACTCTCAAGCTTCACTCCCCTTCCCCAATACACAAATGTACATCAATGCGCTTGAGACCAATATCAACATACTGACCTTCAATTCTTCTACTTTGCAGCTTCCCTCTTCTCAGGAGATGTCAGCATTTAGTGCAAGGACAAATGCTTGCCTCTTGAGGAGTAATGTAGACAAAGCCTCCAAGAGACAAATAGCCCTCAGGGAGGGGGAAAAAGTCTTTCAAAAAGGTTGATGCCCAGAGGAGGCATTTTCAGTCATCTCAGCTTAGAGGTCCAATATCCAAAATTAAAAAGGTTAAAAAAAAGAAGAAGAAAGCAAGGAAGAAAAGAAGGAAACAATTTTCTTATCTCATAGTAATAAGGCAGTTTTCCTTAAAAAAAAGACTTAAGCCTTAAATTCTCTTTCCTAATCAAAATGTGCTTTTCCATCTTTAGACTATTCCTCTTATATCCTGTATTATTCATGATGTTTAATTCTTGAAATAGCACATGGCTGAAAACAGAAGCTAACCTCTTGTTCACTATGAATTAAATCTTCTTTTCCTAGGACCCGTCTACAATGTACAATTTGGGGTTGGCCAAAATAATTATTTTCTCTGAAATATGTTACAGCATTTTGCCTTTTCAATATATAGTTATACAATACATTGTTAACACAACATATTTAATATAGTCAATATAGTAAATACAACTATAACACACATGATATGATGCCACTTTGGTGATTTTCTTCATCCATGTAGTTCTGAAATTTGACAGTATAGTTTTCATATTCTAATGAGCTGAGTATTACCTTTGCAAGGATAGAAAAATAAAATAAACTCATAATATTCTTGGTGGTTTGCCCCTGGGGTGGATTACCATAATGGGGGGATATTTGAGCCTTTCCCCAAGTCATTAAAAATCCTCCAGCGAGCAGCCCCTTGTCCACTCCAGGGAGTGGGGGGAAAGGATCTTTAATCATAATAATCCTGGGGGGAGAAATCTCAGAAATAAGACATCTGCTTCTGTGCCTCGTTGTTTTGCAGAATAGCAATGATTGCCTTAGCAGCTTCTATTGCCATATGTATACAATAAGTAAATGAACAGAAAATTGAATGAACGCATAAAAGAAGGATAAAGCCACCCAGCTAAACAAACCCACTCTCTCACCTGCTGTGCCCCGAAACATGAAAGAAAGAATCACGGGATCATAAGGATTAATAAAATAACAGTCTCTGTTAACAATATTGACAGGAGGTATAAGGATAATTTGTCTGATGTGGGACCAACAGCTTAACTAACTGCTTAATTCTTTTTTTTAAGGGCAATTCATTCATTTATTGTTTAAAGATTGCAAGACAACATCTGAATTTTTGTAGCACAATTTAAATGTTTTACAGAGTAAAACAGAGTATAAGCAGAGTATAATAGCAAAAACAATTAGTTTCCAGTAATATCTATATCTCTATTCAGAATTAAGTCTTCCACAGACATGTAACCTGGAAACAAAAGCCTGTTACAATAAGCAAAGCTTCAACGGAGTGGCTACTTTTCGGGCCAGGGAAAGGTTCATCCCTATAGGAGGATGATGTGCTATGTAAAATGGCTGCAAGGTCACAGCCTTGAGGGCGTTGGAAGTCTAGTATCCTATTCCACATTAAGTAGTTCGGGGAACTTCAAACGTCCGTTCATCTGCAACCAAGCTGGCAACCTTTAACTGATATTTCAAGCAGGTAAGATATAAATGAAAAGAAATTCCTACATTGATGTTCCTTGATTTACACTGTTAAATGGTTCATTAACATGTAATTCTGGCTAAGAATTACATTTGAGACTCCTTGCTCAGATTTTGGTTAACAGTACAAATCTTTCATAAATTCATGTTTTTATTAATCAATAATTTGTCAGCTAGGATACGTTCAGGCATCAGCTGCAACTTCAAAATAGGTGCACTGCCTCAGCGCTTTGGAAAGACATAATCTAAAACACTACTAGCAGACAAAATATCTGTTACTAGACAGCATATGTGCAGTACAGCAAGACAAAAACATATTCATATGTGCCACGGACCAGCCTCAGAAAGAGGATTTCACCGCCCAGGGTCAGAAGGGACGGGGTAAGGAACTGAAGTAGCACCGACGAATGGGGTCAGAAGGACCAAGACAACTGATGGTTGCAAGGCAAGTTTTATTATGCTACAGTTGCAGATTATATAGACTAGAAAAGGGAAGGTTGCCAGACGGTGGTTTACATTATCTAATGACTGTCTCGGCTCAAGGTTAACTTCCCTGGGAGAAAACCCATAAACCCAGAATCATCCAAAATAACCTGCACGTGCAGGGTGGAGACAGATTTGCTTGTCTCATTTTCCATTCTTTCTGATTTCTGGGCCCTGGTGATTTATCTCCCATGGAATGGAACAAGGAGGGGAACAAGTAGGGACAGTCCCTTCGAGCAGCGGCGGCATGCCTGGCATGTCTGTAGCCTGCTCTCAAGGCTGACTGCTTCCCACAGGTCCCCCTTTTTTATTTTTTAAGTTTTGCTGCAAAATAATTCCATGAACCTTAGTGCCGAGAGTAGTATACTGTTGCATGAGGATACGAAACAGACATGAGAAGATTATTATCAATAATAGGCAAATTATGGCCAGGGTAATAAATCCTGACAACCCTCTAGTAATCCACGACTAAGGGTTTAACCACTTTAAATGATCCAGTAAAGTTTGAATTACATCTTCTGGTGAAATATCATCAAGATGTGCATTTTGTATATCCTGAATTTCCGCATTTAATTTCTTAAGATCAAGACTAATATTATTATCTGACCAAACACTCAGCAGATGCATTTTTACTTTTTCCCATTCCCAAATACAGTCATTGTACTTGTAAGGAATAACACAAATCCACGTATACTTTGCATGACAAGCTAAATGCATCCTCAATTTTAATGCTGCCATCTGATCTCCAATCCTCAAAATTGCGTTTTTAAATTCATCTAACTTGTTATTAATCTGTAAATCTATGTGACTTTGTAAAGATTAAGCAAGACTGGTATTTTGAGATAACTGATTAACAAAGTGAGCATGATTAATACTCTGTGAAAGAGCAAGACGGGCCGTAGCCGCGGTAGCAGACAGAGCAGCCAAGGCAAGTAAACTTACTATTAGCCACCCAATAAAGCGTCTCCTTCTCTGCAAGGCTTTGGAGAGTTCCACCCATGCCTGTACTCCCGTATCTTCATACCAAGGTTCTCTCAGATGTACAGGCACCATAACATATATGGGTTGCCTTAGTATAAGCACAGATTGTGTTCCTGCAGAAGGGAACATACAACTGCTAAAAATACAATGAACACAGCTAATATTATATCCTCCTTTGGAAGAATTACCAATGTTAATAGAACCAATCAAAAGTGTATATGGAGGAGCAACACAAGTTATAACAGGTGTATTGGAATATGTTAGAGCTAGTTTCCATATATCCCAGTTCTTTTGAAATGTGATAAACCTATCTATGATGGGAATAGAAGAGAGAAGAATTGACCCCTTGGTATGATCTGTAGTACACCATATTTGGTTATTATTCCAAGATGCATTGCAACATTCAAAATTGGATCCAGCAAAGTTAATGGTCATAAAAGGAGGAAATTGAGTTTTTGATTTTCTGTTAAGAATAGTAACCTTATGTCCAACTATAAGTATCCCTTGTCCTCCAAGTAAATGCTTCACACAGAAATAGTTTCCTGAATCTTCACCTGGAACCTTGGCTACAGTAATAGAGGAATCCCAAAGTGGTGAGGCATATGAGATTCGACCTCTAATATTAATAGCTTGCCCATTTTTATACCAAATGATGGTATCCTTAAGATCCTCTCGTCGGCTGGTAGCCGGGCCTGTAAGAGTAATGTTGGTTCCTGTAAAATGAAGGTTCATGAAAGCAAAACAATGTAATAAATGAGTGATAACATGTTTAGTAGCTTCTCGGGTCTGTGCTGTAGCACAGAGGAAACCAGAATAAGTATCAATAGTGACATGAACAAATTGTAATTTCCCAAAAGACGGGATATGAGTAACATCCATTTGCCATAAATGACTAGGTAATAATCCACGAGGATTAACACCATAATGTGGAACAGGAAGGTGAGGTAAGCACTGTGGGCATTGCTTAACAATTTGTCGGGCGGCTTCACGAGTAAGGGAAAATTCTTTGCGTAACGTAGCCGCCGACTGATGGTGTAAAGCATGCGATTGCTGTGCTGCTTGTGAAGCAGTTTGATCATAACTTACCATGATATGAGGGTGTCCAGGACATGGACCATGAGTATCAACAGTATGAAGATAATGAATGCAATACCTTAGCCATTCTTGACAGCATGACGAACGGAAAGGAGGAGGACGGTAAATTGGGATATGTCCTGCTTTAGGGAAAAGAGGTTGAGGAGGAAGAGGAACTTTAACTTTATTTTTGGGAGGCAAACGCACAGGATAAAGATCACGTGTAGATCGAGTTAAAACATCTGCAGTCGCATTAAGTTTAGACAATGGACCAGGCAAGTTAGAATGAGCACGGATATGCAGAGCTGCAACACGACCATCGTGGGAACGAATAAGCTGTTGAAGCAAACGAAAAGAGGATGATAATTCAGGGTCATTAGTATGTCCTCTGGTCGCAGTCTCCAGAAGAAATAATAAGCTGATAAGATATTTACTATCAGAAAACAAATTAAAAGATATAGAAGGAAAATGTTTAAAAGCCATAATGACAGCATACAGTTCAACACGTTGAGCTGAAGTCAAGGAAGTTTGTTTAATGAGTTTGGTTCCGTCGTCAATGATTACAGTAGCCACTCCTGAAGAAGAACCGTCTGTAAAAACCAAAGGTACATGAGGAATAGGCTGTTGCCTAATTATAGAAGGAAAGATATAACAGTTAACTTTGTCGAATTGGATCAATTTATCAGCAGGGTAATGGCATTCCAAGGCACCTGAAAATCCTGCAAGAGCAAGACCCCATTCATTACTATGTTGAAAAAGCCAATTTTGTTGACTAACTGAATAAGGGATAATAATTTGAGAAGGTTCTATACCCAGAAGTTGTAAGCATCTAGTTCTACCTTGCATTATTAGCTTACTACTAAGTTCAAAATAAGGGTTAATAACCTTAGAGGATGTAGTTTTCATATGAATCCATTCAATAATTCCAACAGTTTGCCATAAGATGGCAGTAGGCACATGAGGTGTTGGGCAAGCAATTAAAGAAATTGGCAGGTGAGTATGCATTCGAGTTAATTGTGCAGAGCTGATAGCTCTATTAACTATTTGTAAAGCTTGAAGTGCTTCTGGAGTCATAGAGCGTGAAGTAGAAGGATTTGAGTCACCTTTAAGAATATCAAACAAAGGCTCTAATTGAGCAGTAGTAAGTTTTAAGGAAGGCCTTGGCCAATTAATATCTCCAAGTAATTTCTGAAAATCCTTTAATGTTTTTAAATTATCAACTCGAATTTGCAGTTTTTGAGGCCTAATGGTAGTGTTATCAATATATTTTCCCAAATAGAAAAATGGAGATTGTCTTTGAATTTTTTCTGAGGCAATGACCAAGCCAAATGATTGTAAGGATTGTTGTAAAAATTGAAAAGCAGTCTCTAATAAAGAAATATTATCTGTGGCTAAAAGTATATCATCCATATAATGTATGAGATATAACATTGGAAACCTTTTTCTCACAGGAGTTAAGGCCTGAGCCACATAGTTTTGGCATAATGTAGGACTATTTGCCATGCCCTGAGGCAATACTTTCCATTGAAATCTCCTCATGGGTTCCTTAAAATTTAAGGAAGGCAAGCTAAAAGCAAAATGTTTTCTATCTTCAGGAAACAAAGGAATAGTGAAAAAAACAATCTTTTAAATCTATAACTAAAAGATGATAATTGTGTGGTATGGCTGTTGGAGAGGGTAGGCCTGCTTGAGGAGCTCCCATTATTAGCATAGTTTTATTAACAGCTCTTAGATCCGGTAATAACCTATATTTTCCAGATTTTTTCTTGGTAATAAAAATAGGAGTATTCCAAGGACTATTGGAAATTTCTAAATGCCCTAATTGTTCCAGTACTAATTGTTCTGCAGCTTCTAATTTCTCCTTTGTGAGGGGCCATTGGCCCACCCATACAGGGTCATCACTCAGCCAAGTAATTGGATCAGCAGTGAGTGGAGGAGAATCCAAGGCCCCTAAGAAAAACACAAACCTTGTCTATCATTTTTTATTTTCACATCAATAGGATAGACAGTTCCTTGTTGATTTGTTCCCAGCCCTTTTGTGGGAAGAAATCCTTGATCCAACATCATATTAGAGACTTGAGAATTTGGACTATAAAGTAATACTCCCATTTCTTTTAATATATCTCGGCCCCAGAGGTTTAAAGGCAGCCTAGGCAAAACATAAGGCTGGAAGTATCCTGAATGGCCCTCACTATCTTGCCATAATAATAACTGACTACTTTGCATAGGAGAAGAACTCTGTCCTATTCCTTGAAGTTCTGTAATAGTAGGACTAACGGGCCAATGTTTATGCCAGTGAATCTGTGTCATAACAGAGACATCAGCTCCAGTGTCTAACAAACCTGAAAAAACCTTTCCATTAATGGTTCATTTCCTTTCTGGACGTTCTTTCCCTACCTTCTGAATCCAGTAGGCAGCATTAGATGATCCAAAAGCCTTTGTGTCTCCCTTTTGATGTTGTAAAATTGGTCCATGAGGTACAAAGGGCAAAAGTAGCAATTGTGCAATTTTATCCCCAGGAGAAATCATTATTATATTTTTAATAGTTTGTGCCATGATTTTTATTTCTCCTTCGTAGTCACAATCTATGACTCCTGGCATAATAGTTAAACCCTTCATGGTGACACCACTTCTTCCCAATAATAGTCCCATCAAACCCTTGGGTAAAGGTCCATAGATGCCCGTAGAGAAGGCCTGAGGACCCATTTCAGGAGTTAATACATATCGGGCAGAGGTACTGTGGTCCAGTCCTGCACTTCCTGCTGTTTCTCTGGAGAGCAAATATATGGAATGTTTTTGTTTTTGGTTAATGTCTGATTGATAGTTTGAGGAGGATACACAGACATTGCCCCTATTATCTATTGGGGCCGGGGAAGGCCCCGGGAGGAGTTTCCCGACAGTGGTGTTCCATCCTTGTGGGCCACTGAGCGACAATCTCGTGCCCAACGTTTTCCCCTTTTGCATTTAGGGCATAAACCAGGGATTTTCTGACCATCTGGAGGGTTTTGAGTAGGGAAGGAAGGACCAGGGTTACAGTGAAAAGATCTACATTCTCCAGCAAAATGACCTGCCTTTCCGCATTTAAAACTAGTCTTTGTTCTCTTTGGATTGTTTTTAAACCCCACTTTAGTTAATGCTGCAGCCATAGCAGCACCCTGTATATAAGCAGGCCCAATGTCTGCACAAAGGCGAATATAATCCTCCAATGTTCCCCGTTTTCTCCAAGGTCGAATCGCAGCCTGTCATGCATTATTAGCGTTTTCAAAAGCAAGTTGCTTAACTACAATTGTACCAGTGAGTCCATCCACAATGAGTCTCCCCACCGGCTGTAACAATCTATCTACAAAATCAGCATATGGTTCATCAGGTCCCTGTCTAATTTTTGAAAGATCCTTAGTTTTGTGTGTAGAAGATAACTTCCTCCAGCCTTGTAATGCCAAATGATTTATTTGAGGATAAGCAACAAAGGGATAATTTAATCGATCTTGTAAAGAAATATATGGTCCTTCCCCAATCAGCAGATGATAATCAACTGGAATATCATGGGTAGCATGCTTTTCTGCTTGTTCAGCAGCCCGTTCATAAAAATCAAACTTCCATATTAAATAATCTCCACCATTTAAACAAGCTCGTGCAATAGACTGCCAATCAGCAGGGGGAAGAGCTTCTCCTGTAATAGTGTCAACCATAGCAGTAGTAAAAGGAGCAGTGGGCCCATATTGAGCACAAGCAGATTTTAAATCTTTCAAAACTTTAAAAGGAAGAGCCTGATGCTCCCTAATAGCCTGTTGAGGATTATTAGGATCAGGTCTTTCCGTGACAGGACAACAGAAAATAGGATCTTCTCCTCGTTTTATTGCTGCTTGTACAGCACGTTGCAAGGGACTGAGCATTTTTACAGATGGAGAATTTTGAGGAAGACAGTCCTTACTAATCTGCAGCTTTTGCACTGACTTATCTATTATAGCCATTAGAAAATCATCCTCAGGATATTTCTCTCTTTTATGTTTAAAAGCCTCATCTGTTAAGTCAAAATGTTCCTCTTCATCTGAAATATTTAAATTAATTAGCTCTTTCGGTTTAGGAAGTGGCGACACAGTAGCTGATAATACAGGCTTTTCTTCTGTCAGAGGCTTATGTTTTTCTGACTTTACTTTCAAATCAACACTATCATGAGAAGAACCTAAACATATTTTTATCAGATTCCACAAACTAAATGTAACAACGGCAGTATGAGTAGGCCCTCGAGACTCATAATAAGTTTTTAAATCTTCTCCAACTTTCTGCCAGATTTCTATGTCACAGAGCCGCCATCAGGAAACCAGGGAGATATATCATGGATATGCTGCAAAAATTCAGTCAACTGTGAGGTAGAAACTTTATTACCCCGAGCTTGAAGCATCAAAAGTAAAACCGGAGCAAATAATTCACGCTCCTTTGAGCCCTTTTGCCCCATCTTATTTTACTTCTGACTGTTGCCTTATGCCTCTATTAGTTTCACTTTTACTCGTGTCCACACATATTTTGCATAAGGGTTCTCTTACCTGCACTTTCTTTTTCTTTTCATTGGCTTCACTCTTCAGGTCCCTGTTCGGGCGCCACTTGCCACGGACCAGCCTCAGAAAGAGGATTTCACCGCCCAGGGTCAGAAGGGACGGGGTAAGGAACTGAAGTAGCACCGACGAATGGGGTCAGAAGGACCAAGACAACTGATGGTTGCAAGGCAAGTTTTATTATGCTACAGTTGCAGATTATATAGACTAGAAAAGGGAAGGTTGCCAGACGGTGGTTTACATTATCTAATGACTGTCTCGGCTCAAGGTTAACTTCCCTGGGAGAAAACCCATAAACCCAGAATCATCCAAAATAACCTGCACGTGCAGGGTGGAGACAGATTTGCTTGTCTCATTTTCCATTCTTTCTGATTTCTGGGCCCTGGTGATTTATCTCCCATGGAATGGAACAAGGAGGGGAACAAGTAGGGACAGTCCCTTCGAGCAGCAGCGGCATGCCTGGCATGTCCGTAGCCTGCTCTCAAGGCTGACTGCTTCCCACACATATGTTGGCTTGTTTAAGCCTCAAGCCCTCGATCCTTTGTTGAAATACAATAATTTCATTCCTATGGTTTTCAATACCAAAAACTCAACCACCAGGAGGGCTAAAGTCTAATTTGTACTCCAAACCAAGTAGCAGTGCAGTTCGTTACTACTGAGGCTGAATCCATAAAGACTTCAAGACCACGACCAGAAGACAAGTTATTATATATAATACCCTAGAAGGCCTGAAACATAATTATCATATACATAGCTGGTCCTTCAGAGCTTTTCACCTATAACATGTTTTTTGATGAAAGTTATTTAATGTACTGGAGATAACTGTGACTTACTGATCAAATATTTGAATACTTATACTTACCTGGGATTTCATTTTTAAAGTGGGGGGAAGGGAAGAAGGAAACGGACCAGAAAAAGAATTGAAGCCATCATCTACAGACCAACAAAGCACTGAGAGTTCCAAACGTTATGTCAGACACTAAAGTGACTGATAGAGGCTCAAGTGGTTTATAAAACCTATAAAAAGACTACACCAGCAAAGTCCCCATTTATCGGTAGAGTTCAGAAACTAAAACAAGGAATATTTTACCTTAAAACCTTATCTCAAGAGAATCATATACACTTCACATGAATAAAAATACCTGAAACCAAACATTTTTAAAAGCTCCAATACCCAAAATATAAAGAAAAAAATTAATTCAGAAGACTCAATCAATCCATGATAATCTCAAAACGGCTGGGCAATCTCTATCTCCCTTCCACACTAACCATCCATCCCCTGGAAGACCAAGGGAGATCAGACCTTCCAGACTTACCTTCCAGACCCTCCGGACACCTGGCTGCTGCAAAATTCCATGGAGACTCCTTGTGGAACAGCAGTTTCGCATCTCTTGGGTCTCTCCCTATCGTGATCATGCAGGAAGCAAGTCTGGCTGTGCTATTTCTTATCATTGTCTGTCACCCATCTGCACCATGATATGGAAAAAGTAGTTCCCTTTCCCCCAGAAGGTTGAGGCTCAGCTACAGGGGTAATTCTCCTGGGCACACAGTCATTATTTAGGCCGACTCAGTGACTTCAACAGGCTTAATCATGTGATCAGGTTTGTTGCCAGCTGCATAATGCTCCCACATGTGTAGATAGAGCTGCTCTAGTTCCATTGTGTGTTGTTTGGTGTTGAACAGAGGGCTAGATGTTCTCTGCTTCCAGACTTTGCCACGAATTTTCTTCAGGTATTCGAGATCAGTTCCCAGTTTCACAGCTATCTCTTCATATTCTTGTCGATTTTTAGCAATCAGCTCAAGACAGCCTAAACAAGTGAGCTGGGAACCTGCAACTCGGGAAGCAAGAGTCTCTCCTGGCATAGTCACCATGGGGGTCCCTGCCCAAAGGACATCCATCCCTGTGGTGTGGCCATTACAGAGTGGAGTGTCCAAGCAGACATCAGCCAGCTGGCCTCTCAGAACATGTTCCTCTTTAGGAGCAACAGCGGAAAAAATGATACGGTTCGGGGGAAGGCCCATATTTTGTGCGTACTGTTGAATATTAGCTTCTCCTGCTGCTGGAAAATGCAACAGCCACAGTACACTATTGGGAACACGCTTCAGAATATTTGCCCACATCTGCAAAGTAGATGGGTCAATTTTGTATAACTGATTAAAGTTACAGTACACAATGGCATCTTCCGGTAACCCGTCCTGAGAACGTGTGGTTACAATAATGGTACGGGGAACCTCCTCTCCAGTGGCAGCCTTATTGTTGATCAGGGTAGTTGCCAGTCCATTGCTAATACTGAATCCATTCATTGTAATCTGAATTTGTCCTCTGTTAATCATTTCAGTAACTGCTTCTGCAACAGTATTCATAGGAATGACAGGCATATTAAGAGCTGTATTACTGCTGTCTGCGTTGTCTTCTCCATCAGGACATTTCATCTTGACTATTTGCACATCTGATAGACTATCAAGAAATGCTTGGAGGTCGATACCATTCAGCACAATCCGATTGTCATAAATGTGCCCATTGGACTTAAAATCGATGACGGCTTTTTTCTTCAGGTGAGGGAACATATTAGCATGATCACCAATAAAGAACGTATGGGGCATATAAGCCAGTTTCTCAGAATACTGCTCAGCAACTTCAGCAGGTGACTTTCCTGATCAGTGATGATATAATCCATGAAAAGCATGCCACTAATCCCAGGGTACCCCAGCCACATTGCCTGAATAGGAGCTGGCCTGAGAGCAAAGAGTTCATTTCGAGCACCCCTGGTATAACAATTCATATTTACAAGGATGTGTATACCATCTTGATGGATGCGATCAGCTGCTTTCCCATTGCATGGAATCTGAGAAAGATCAGTGAAATGATTGGCTTCTGCCATCACCTTCGCTTGGAAGTTTGTGCCATCATGTGGGCTCAGGGCATAACAGAATATCTCAAATTTATCAGAATTGTGCATGCCTGGAATAGACTGCATAAGGTGAGAAGTAGGATGGTTCCCAAAGTCAGAACTCACGTATCCTACATGCAGTCGACCGTCACTGTGCTTCAAGTCTTTTGGATGTTCATACGGTGGTTTATGAAGGACACTTATATTAGCCAAGCAGAGGTTCCCATGCCTCTCAGCAATAGCCTTTCTGAAGCCATGAGGAAGAGGATAGAGCATACTATGATGAGGCTGCACAGAAGGCAACCTATTCTTCTCCAACTGGTCAGCCACAATGCTGACCAACTTCTTCATTCGCTCATCATAGTCTGTCCAATCACAGACAACCTGCAGGCAATGAGCCAAATTACAATAAGCGTCAGGAAAATCAGGTTGAAGCTTCAGAACAGTGCGATAAGAAGCAATTGCTTCTGGAATATTCCCTGAATCCTGGTGAATGGAAGCCAGATTGCTGTGGGCATCCGCAAATGCAGGGTTGATCTGAACGGCACGAGTATAACACTGCAAGGCTACCTGAACATCCTGCATCTCCCATAGAGTGTTTCCCATATTACAGTACTCATCAGCAAAGGTAGGACTGATTCGAATAGCCTCCTTATAATGCATCAGAGCTTCGTGCAGTTTTCCCTGCTGCTTCAATACACTTGCTAAATTTGGATGGGCATCAGCAAAGTCTGGGCAGAGCTCTAATGCTTTACGATACAAGCGAACTGCCTCTTCACTGTTTCCCTGTTCTCCTTTGATATTGGCTAGGTTATTCAGAGAGTCTGCATGGGTGGGACACAGCCGGAGAGCTGTATGATAACAATCTTCTGCTTCAGCAACACTGCCCTTCTCTTTGAGAGCGTTGGCTAGGTTGCAGTAAGCATCAGGGAAATGTGGTTGCAATTCAATAGCTCGCCTGTAGGTGTCTATTGCCAGATCCATCAGGCCTTGCTCATAGTATACACAAGCCAGGTTGCCATGTACCACTGCATGATTTGGACTCAAGCTTAGGGCACGAAGGTAAGCTGCCACAGCTCTGTCAAAAATCCGTGCCTCATTGAAGACATTTCCTAAATTGATATAAGCATCCAGAAAATTGGGGTCAAGGGTGACAGCCTTTTCAAAGTGATGAATTGCAAGCCAAATCTCCCCTTGTGCATTGAAAACACAGCCAAGATTACTCCAAGCTACTGCAAAGTTCGGTTGCATCTCAATTGCTTTCAAATAACATGCCTTGGCTTCTTCTAAGCCACCCAGGGCTTTGAGCAGGTTCCCCAGGTCACTGCGAACACAGTACAAAGAAGGATTGTATTGAAGAGCAGAGATGTAAGCTTGTACTGCCCCTTCCATGTCACCTGCTGCTACCAAAGCGGCTGCCAGGTTAATATAACCATCGATGAAATCTGGTTTGAGATGCAATGCATGCCGGTAATGCTTAGTTGCTTCCTGCAACTGCCCTCTTTCCTTGTACACATTCCCCAAATTCGAATAGGCTTCTGCCAGAAGAGGGTTCTGTTTAATTGTCAGAGTACTAAAGTGGGCAGATCTGTCCAGCCTTCGACACTGGAAGTGTATAGATGAAAGTAATAAAAGTACACCAGTATTGCCTGGCTCTTGTCTCCAGAGCTGCATGCAGTGTCTCTCAGCTGTCTCAAAATCTCCTGCCTGATATTCTCGATGTGCCAGCTCAGCTAACCCTTGGAAGGAAAGCATACGTTTCGTTGGTTCTGTGCTGTCGGCCACGTTGCCCACGGAAGACGCCATCTGGAGCTTCTGGAGAGAGTGAAAAAAGGGAGTAATTGAGTCCCGCTGCCGCCACTACTGGCAAGAATGTTTCTAGTGGTAGCAAACACGAGCGCAGCAGCCGTACCACTGCTTTGGCACGCTTAAGCAGCGGCAACAGTTACAGGCACCGAACCTTAGGAACTATGGTTGGCCATCTACCTCTCATGCTCTTGAAATCTTAATTCTTAACCCTGCCCTCTTCCACCATTTTTCTCCTAATCAGGGAATAAAAATTACCTATCCATTTGCCTTAGAAGAAATCAAAAGTCAGTAGGCCAAACACTTTTTAAAATATTGTTTTCTGTCCAGTTGGAAATGAAATACATGATTGACTTTTCTTCATCATTCATATAGTCAACGTGGAAAACATTAGGGCCGTGAATTTCAACACAGTAAGATGAGAAAATTTTAAATTGGCCTTTCCAAACAACTAATAAGTAACCGATGTTGTATAGAATGCTAAAATCTTAGAGACTGAGTTTGATATTTTAAAAGTTCTGCAAACATTAGCTAATTTCTCCTCATCAAATTTCTCATGCCTCAAACCTGAGTATTACTTTTTAAAAGATAAATTTATTTATTTTTATTTATTTATTTTTATCTTGGCTGCATTGGGTCTTCAGTGCTGCGGGCAGGCTTTCTCTAGTTGCGGCAAGCGGGGGCTACTCTTTGTTGCAGTGCCCGGGCTTCTCATCACAGTAGCTACTATTGTTGTTCCACAACTCTATGGGTTCCTTTTGAGGTCCTACGAAGAACCCTAGAAATTAGTTCATGTAATTATAGGTTTTTGCAAAATTGTCAAAAGTGAGATATTTTAATTTCCATCAGGTAAGTCCAGCGTCTATTTCTTTGTCAATTTTCCTTCTATCATATTCTGCTATGTTGGATCATATTGGATTGGTCACAGGCTTTTTTGAAATCTGGCTAAGGAGATGTTTTAAGTGAGACTATTATGTGATTTTCAGACACCACCATATGTAATTGACTATATAATATCCCATTCCAGGAATAACTTCCAGTACTCTTACTGACTACTCTACTGACTTAACTAGCACAAGACACAGAAGCATAAGGACAAAAACCACCTTACAATATAGCCATGTCTTGCACTTCACAGCTCTCAAAGCATGTGCGTGTGAAGAAGAAAAAAAGAACTGAAAAGTATAAAACCAGAAGTTATTCTGTGGAAAATTATTTCAATCATCAGGCATGTGAAAGATAAGTCAAAGATTCAGTTTTCTTCAATGCTTAGTCAAAACGGAAATTTCCTTCTGTCAAGAATATACTCCAGGGCTTCCCTGGTGGTGCAGTGGTTGAGAGTCTGCCTGCCGATGCAGGGGACACGGGTTCGTGCCCCAGTCCGGGAAGATCCGAAATGCCACGTAGCGGCTAGGCCCGTGAGCCATGGCCACTGAGCCTGCATGTCCGGAGCCTTTGCCCCACAACGGGGAGAGGCCACAACAGTGAGAGGCCAGCATACCGCAAAAAAAAAAAAAACCAATATACTAGAGGGGCTTCCCTGATGGCACAGTGGTTAGGAAGCCACCTGCCAATGCAGGGGACACGGGTTCGAGCCCTGGTCCGGGAAGATCCCACATGGTGCAGAGCAACTAAGACCGTGTGCCACGACTATGGAGCCTTCATTCTAGAGCCTGTGAGCCACAACGACTGAGCCTGCGAGCCACAACTACTGAAGCTTGTGTACCTAGAGCCTGTGCTTTGCAACAAGAGAAGCCACCGCAATAAGAAGCCTGCACACCGCAACAAAGAGTATCCCCCGGTCGCTGCAACTAGAGAAAGCCTGTGCACAGCAACGAAGACACAACACACTCAAAAATAAATAAAGAAAGAAATAAAAGAATATACCCCATCAATAATGTGTGTAATGGAATGGTGTCAATGAGTATTTTATCAGAATTCCTGTAATGCACAAACCTATAGCAGTACTGAAATCAGTAATGCATTTATAATAGTAAATATTTATGAGGAAGTAATCCATAGAGGTTTTCTCAAAGTTAACAATGAACATTAATGCGACATTATCAATAATAAATTGTGACGCTGAAATAAACTTTTCTAAACTATTAATAACTAAAAGCAAACTCTAATCAACCATGTGAAAAGAAATCTATGTCTATAAACTACAAAGTTTATTTCTTAAAATTTTATTTCTAAAACACATGAACTGTCATATGAGGAGGCAGTTAAAGAATATATAGCTACAAGAGTGGGGAAAAAGTTTTATAGAGACACATCTGGCAGTAGTTAATTTTCAAATGTCATTTTTCTAGATTTTGTGACACCTATAGTATTGATATTTGAAAGCATTTAAAAAATTGTAATTTGAAGATTAGCTACTTCCAGGTAGAGTAAAATATTTTGAAGCAAAACAACATTTCCACTGAGAAAAATTTTAAAAGCCAAATAAAATAGTCAGCATTCAATCAAAAAGTTCTAGACATACCAAGAGATAGAATCATATGACTAAAATTCTAAGAAAAGAACAGATAATACACAAATATTTACATAAGATATTGTGTATATTTATCAGGAAAAGTCTTTATCAAGAAAAGACTTTAAAATCATCAGAATTAATATTACATTTTATTTATTTGTATATTTTATTTATATATAGATATTTATATATTTATATAAAGAACTTAAAGATAAAGCCCTAGTTAAGGCAGTGACAAAAGCAGTAGCAGTGGCAGTGAAAAGAAATGGTTATATTCAAGGATATTTTGTCAGTAAAAGTCCAAGATCAAATGTCTGACTGCATACATGGGATGGATAGACGGAGTGGGAAAAATCAAAGTTAACTATAGAGGTTCTAGTGAAGATGGGGTTGCCATCACCCAACCCAAGGGGTTGCGATCATCCCCAAGGTCTAGGAGACTCAAAGGGAAGGTCATGGTCGAGGAAAATTTAATTGCTGGGAAAATAAGACTCCCAGTCTCTCCATCTCCTTATACTAGTTTTTTTTTTAAACATCTTTATTGGAGTACACTTGCTTTACAATGGTGTGTTAGTTTCCGCTTTACAACAAAGTAAATCAGTTATACATATACATATGTCCCCATATCTCTTCCCTCTTGCATCTCCCTCCCTCCCACCCTCCCTATGTCACCCCTCTAGGTGGTCACAAAGCACAGAGCTGATCTTCCTGGGCTATGCGGCTGCTTCCCACTAGCTATCTATTCCTTATACCAGTTTTGTTTTTCTGCTCATATACGTAGCAGCATTTTATTCAAGGGGAAAGTCATTGATCTGACTGGTCAAATTAAACACCATAGTTCAAGGCACATTTACAGTGGTTAGTTCCTCCACAATTTAGAAAGTAACGTTCACAGTTTCCCTCTTCCTACACTGTGGAACACATTGGCCATTCCTCCAAAGTTTCCACTCCATAGAGTGGACCAGAGATGACGTCAGCCCAGAACTGAGAGCTTGGCATGAGATGGTGTCAACCCCACCTAGAGCTCTGGCATAAGTTATGACCCAACCCAGCTCTACAGAGAGTTCTGCATGGAATCTTGTCTCAGCCATAATAATGTGATTCTGTTTTTCATTTGGTTTTCTTCTTTGCTTAACTTTCCCTGGCCACTCTGACAAACAAAATTTCAGGCAATCCTGGGCCACTCACTAACTTTATTCCATCTAATGTTATCCAGATTCCCAAGAAAATGACTAACTATAAAGGGGGAAATTTGGAACATGGTGAGTTTTAGGTGCCTGAAATATACAGGTAACTGAATCCAGTTAAGTAGCAAATTATTTGGATCTCAAATATGCCAGTAGAAGAGCAGACTAAGCTCAATTTAATGTACTCTTACTGGAGACACATGTAAATTCTGGGTCAGTTTTGAAAATGTTAAAAGCACATAGCTGAGATTAAAAGAAAGAAAGGAACACCTGCATGTTTCAGAAAGTAACAGAGAAATTAAATCCAGAGAAATAAGAGCAGACTGATGTGTATGGGTTCTGTTCCTTAGTATAGGCCTTATGTAACTAGGGGCTGGAGCTAGAAATCTAACATTACCTTGAGGCCAGGAATTTAGACTCAGGATGGAACAATATGGAGAAGTTAGTACAGATATCCTACAGAACTTTCATGAGGAACTGCTTAGTCCATTAAGAGGGCCAAGGGAGGTGGTGAGGAAGATTGATATTTCTTGAAATCCTTCAGGTACAGAAAACATCAACACCTCTGAAAAGTAGGCCTGTCCTTCCCAGAGTTGTGATGACCAGGTTGTCACTAACTTGTAAGGCCCTGTATGAATCAGAAACTGCAAGGAGAGTAATTCAAAGAAAACCAGATGCAGGATGGGTGTGGCAATAAATCCTAGGACCCTATCAGAAACAAAATTAAAACCACTCTAGAAGGAAATTTTAACAAACCAGGGCAGAGAGTATCCTAACCAGAACAAAATAATAATTCTGAGGAAGTTACTTTGCTTATTTAAGTAAGATTCAATGCATTTCCATGGCCAGGCCCTTTTGAAGAATCCTAAAACATATACAAACAATTCATTTACATCTTATATATCCCACCATCCAGAGCAAAATTCACTTAAGAACTGTACTGGTGGAAATTGGGCAGCACTATGGAGAAAATAAAATGTGTTTACCATCAAAAAACATGAACTTAAGAAAGATAATGTCTAACTTTTAAATTATCTTGTGGTTTCTTGAAATCTTTTGGAAACCCAAACTAGAGAAACCTAGGAGGAAATGAAGATTTAAATATTTAGAGATTTATCAACTCATCTATAAAAGCTTTATTAATCTCTTCTTTTAATAACATTCCTGAGAGGTATAAATGTGTCCAGTGATAGGGTTGAATAAGCCTGAGAGAATTTCAATTGTTTACTATTCTTGGTCAGCTCTTAAGACCTTTCAGGAGCATTTTGATTTTCATGGCCTCATCCAACAAAAGCAGGATATTTTACAGAAAGTCCTGGGCCACTTTTTGGCTTGCTTTTGTGTTTATGTTTTTGGTTTTTTCACATCGGGCGGTACATTAGGCTACCTATTGCATACTCCCTCATTCATGCATGCATTCATTCAAACAATATTGACTGAGTTGAGACATTTAATTAACACTCAATAAATGATGTTTAGATGAATGAATGCGCTATCAAAGTAAGTGTAAGTACTGAGAAAAATTACAGAATGTATGATCCCAGCCCCACAAAAGCTTATAACTGTGTTGAGGATATAACATATGCGGATGAAATAACTAATATATCATATTGGACAGTGTCTAAGTTCAAAAATGAGTTTTTATAAATAATCAGAGCCTAAGGAGCACAAAGAAGGGACAGTTCATTATGGGTTGAATCTATCAATAAATGTACATTTCAGATGAGATTTGAGATTGACCTCAAAGAAGAGGACTTAGATATATGAACAGAGAACAAAAAAGGCATGGTGATAGCATGTGCATAGATAGTGTGGCCAATATTTATGTTCTTCATTAAAGATAGTCAGAGATAACCCAAATGTAACTGTTTCCATGGGTCCATTCTCATTATCCAAAGAAAACGGCAAACCCTATTTTAGTAAAACTAATGAAAAACACAGTCTTTAATAAAGAGATTGTGAAGGAAAGGGGGAGAGAAAGGCTTGCATCCCACACCACACAACAAAACTTATTGAATTATCTGTTTATCTCCCTCTGAAAATTTCCTCTCCCTCTCTCTGTACGCGTCTCTTCTCCCACATCTGGCCACACTCTACCAGCCATCTTTCCAGATCTTTCCAGAACTCTCCATCCTAGTTTCATTAGGCCACAATTTAAACATCTCACAGGTCTCCAGGATGCATCCCCATCACTTATTCCACAAAGACAAACAAAGGACACTTCTCAGGATCACGTTTCTTTGAAGGAAGAGGTCATGAGGAGTGATTATAAATAATATAAGGTGGAGAGCAGTGACTTAAAATACCATTTTTCACCTTAGAATGTGAATACAGGGAACTTTGGGAAACTAGAAAATCTAGAAAGGATTCACTGATAATTATTTATGTTCAATGAATAAAATAAAATGTAATAATACGGCTAAACTCTGACAGATTCACTTTTTCAAAAGTTGCTTTCACACACCTTCACTATTGGAATGTTTGATAAACACACCTTTCCTTCTTTACTTTCTTCTTTCTTTGCAGATACTGGCACCAAACTTTCAAACGATAACAACCTTCCCATAAGTCCCTTGCCAGGCAAGATTAAGGTATAACAATCCAAACAAAGTTTTGAAGAAGATAACTGGTTGAAAGCACAGGAAAAGAGCTGGGTTTCTCTTATTCAACAGTCACATAATGAGTAATGTGCGAATTGGTTTCAAAAGTCTCTCTGCATGAGGGGCTAAGGTTAAGATTAGAACTTCTGAGGCCAGAAGAGCAAAATGACTACAACAATCCACATATTTTCAAGAGCTGCCCTTTGGATGTGAGGCATTGATTTTTCCCACTATTTTTTCAGCAACCCAAATGGTGTCTTTATTAAACGACATAAGGGAATACAGTGTGGCCAAGAAGGCTTAGATTTCCTTAGCCCCAAGTCAGATATTCTCCAGTGACTGTCCACTTAAATGAAAAAGAGAGATTTACAAGAGGAAACTGGATACAACTGAGTGTACTTTAATTTTACCTGAATTATTTGTTTTGTTTTCAATTCTCCGCTGAAGTGCCTACATTAATATATTTTTAAGAACATTTCCTTAAGTTGAAGTATTCATTCAGTATATTCATTGACTATAATTTAGAAAAGCCAAATGATTTAGGCAAATTCATTTCTATATTGCCACAACAGTGTATTGTATTGTATTAATGACACCTGGCAGTTCTTTACGCAGATACTAACTCAATTAGAAGGCAGAACAAGGATACCTACCCATTCAGGGAAGGAAAGGTCACTTAGCCTCTGTAGCTCTCTTAGGTCTCTTATCATCACAGTAACAAATTGAAGACTAAAAACCATATGATCATCTCAATAGATGAAGAAAAAGCTTTTGAAAAAAATTCAATATCCATTCATGGTAAACACTCTCCAGAAAGTGGGCATAGAGGGAACATACCTCAACATAATAAAGGCCATATACGACAAGCTCATAGCTAACATACTCAATGGTGAAAAGCTGAAAGCATTTCCCCTAAGTTCACGAACAAGACAAGGATGCCCACTCTCACCACTTTTATTGAAGGTGCTTTTGGAAGTCCTAGCCACAGCAATCAGACAAGAAAAGTCAATAAATAAAAGGACTCCAAAATGGAAAGGAAAAAGTAAAACTGTCACTGTTTGCAGATGGCATGATACATAGAAAATCTGAAAGACACCATCCAAAAATTATTAGAGCTCAAAAATGAACTTGGTAAACTTGCAGGATACAAAATTTATATCTAGAAATCTACTGTATTTCTATACACTAACAGTGAACTATCAGAAAGAGAAATTAAGGAAACAATCCCATTTACAATCGCGTAAAAAAGAATAAAATACAGAAGAATAAATCTGCCTAAGGAGGTAAAAGACCTGTACCCAGGGAACTATATGACACTGATACAAGAAATTAAAGATGACACAAACAGCTGGAAAGATATACCATGGTCACGGATTGGAAGAATTAATATTGTTAAAGTGACCATCATACCCAAGGAAATCGACGGATTCAATGCAGTCTGTATCAACATATCAAGGGCATTTTCCACAGACCTAGAACAAATAATTTTAAAGTTTGTATGGAAACACAAAAGATCCTGAATAGTTAAAACAGTCTTGAGAAAGAAGAACACAACTGGAGGAATCATGCTCCCTGGCTTCAGACTGTGCTACAAATCTACAGTAATCAAAACAGTATGGTACTGGCACAAAAACATCGATCACTGGAACAGAATAGAGAGCCCAGAAAGAAACCCATGCACTTATGGTCAATGAATCTATGAAAAAGGAGGCCAGAATATGCAGTGGAGAAGTGTCTGGGCTTCCTTAGGGATGGTTTCATCAATTAATTTGTTTTCTTAAATGGACCATACTTTTCCATGTCTTTGTATACCTTGTGATTTTTTTGGTTGAAAATTTGTCTTTCAAATATTATAATGTGGTATCTATGGAAATCAGATTCTCCCACTTTCCCAGGGTTTCCTGGGCTTTTGATTGTTGGAGGCTGTAGTAGTCTGTTTGTTTAGGGACCTTTCCAAACTATTTTTGCAATGACTCTTTTCCTTATCGTATGTACGCACTGAAGTCTCTGTTCCTTTAGTTCATGTTTAGCTAATGTTTTGACAGAGATTTCCTTGAATTCCTGCACCTAAAACAAACAAAAATAAATACACACAAGCACATCCACATGCACACTCAAAACCACACACCTCTGCCCATTGTGCAGACTGCTGGATCACTCCTTCAACATTTAGCTGACCTGCATTGAGTTCAGGGCTCAGCCCATGGTAAAAGCTTAGAGACTCCTCTGGTGTTTTCAGAACATGCATCTTATCTCGAGTATGCGTGTGGCTTTCCTAATTTCTCTGGACACATGTGTACTTCTTGTAGGTTCTAATTTCCCAAAGAGTCTCTCCCAACTTTGTCTCCTGCATCTTCTGTGGTCTATTGTATTTCAATGCACAGTCTTCTGCCCCAGCCATCTGTGCTTTGTTAGTTCACCTTGCACTTTTTTTGAGCATTGACCACTGCTTTTCCAGACTGTGTTCCAAGTTAGCTAAGACAGAGATAAGCATCTTGTGTCAGTCCTTCAGGTAGCTCCCAGACAGGTTAGAACAGATACACATAATAATCTGAGAGTACGGTCTCTTCTGCTCCCTCCTGAAGCAGGATTGAGGGTCCCATACTAGGAATGGTCTGCTGTTACTTTAAGATTATCACTGCATTAAGACTCCACCACTTTAACACCATCACTACACTAACAGTGGATGGGGCAAGGGCAAGTAAAAATGCCACAAAGCTTTCCTGCCATTTTCAAATTGCCTCTTCCCTGGTTCAGTATGTGTTTGGTTGCTATAAATCTTTGGCTGATTTCAGGACTAAGAGAAACTCAAAGAACCCCACAGCAAAAACCAGTATAATCAAACTCTCAGAAGCCAAACGACACAGAAAGAATCTTTTCTCCCAAAGGAGAAAGAAAAAAGAAATTTGTTACAAAGCAGGGATCCTCAAAAAGATTAGAGCTAATTTCCTATATGAAACCACGGAAGCAAGAGGCCAGACATATTTAAAGTGCTGAAAGAAAAAAAATTGTCCACCAAGAATTCTATATTTGGCCAAACTGGTTTCAAAACGTAGGGAGAAATTAACGCATTCCCAGATGAACAAAGGCTGAGGGCATTTATTTTACAACTTCCTACCACTGCCCTATGAGAAATGCTAAATTGAACCTTCAGGTTGAAATGAAAGGACACTAGACAGCATCTCGAAGCTGTAGAAAGAAATAGAAATCTCCAGTAAAGATAAATACATGGGCAAATACTAAAGCCAGTATTGTGTTATTGGCTTGTAGCTCTACTTTTTATTTCTTACATGATTGAAAAAACAAACGTATAAAATAATCATAAATCCATGTTATTGGGCTCACAAAGTAAAAAGGTGTAATTTGTGACAATAATAATGTAAAGAGGAGGAACGGAACTGTAGAGGAACAGAGTTTCTGTGTGCTACTGAAGTTGGTTTCAATTGAAATTATATTGCTTTAACTTTAGAATGGTAAATGTCATCTTCTTGATAACCACAAAGAAAATATCAATAGACCATATGCAAAAAGAAATGAAAAGGGAATCAAGAGTTCACCACAAGAAAATCGGCTAAGCACAGAAGTCAGTAATGGAGTAAATGAGGGGCAAAAAATGCATAAGACATACAGAAAACAAGCAGGAAATAGACAGAATTAAGTTCTTCCTCATCAGTAATTTTTGAAAAAGTAAGTGGATTAAGCTCTCCAATGAAAAGATAAACATTGGCAGAATGGACTTTAAAAACAACCATAATCCAAGTATATGCTGTCCGCAAAAATCTCACTTGATTTCAAAAGACACAAGTTGCTTGAAAGTTAAAGCATAGAATAAAATATCCCATGCAAATAGTAACAAAAAAGAAGGAAAGAGAGACAGAAAAAGAAAGGAAGGAAGGAAGGAAGGAAGATAGATCTGGGATGGCTATGTTACTATCACACAAAATAAACTTTAAATCAAAAACTATCACAAGAGGAAAAGGAGGCCACTATATGTTGATAACAAGTTCAATCTATCAAGAAGATAGAACAACTATAAACATATATGTACCAAACAACCCCCAAATATGTGAAGCAAACATTGACAGAATTGAAGGAAGAAATAGATAGTTCTAAAATAATAGTTGGAGATCAATACCTTGCTTTCAATAGTGGAAAACACATCTAGACAGAAGATCAGTAGAGAGGTAGGGGGACTGAATAACACATCTAACCAACTAAACCTAACAGCCGTATATAGATCACTCCACTCAACAACAGCAGGATACACATTTTTCTCAAGTACACATGGAACACTCTCTGGGAAAGACCATATGTTAGGCCACAATACAAGTACCAATACATTTTTAAGAAATTGAAATCATACAAAGTATCTTCTTTAGCCACAGTGAAATGAAGGTAGAAATCAATAACAGAACCATTGATAGCCATTTCCCATCATGCCTGCCACACATGATATAAAGCAATGGAGGGAAAAACATAATTTCCCACTTAGAAAAGTGGGAAGGAGGACATACCATTGACACAGAGTGTGTGCTGTTTCCCATTGTCAGGGATAGAAAGAAATTAGCATCATTTATTCATTAGTGTGTTAATTTCTTGGTCAATCATTGGGCAGCCAGTGTTTCTGCCTGATGGGAAGATTTCCTATACTCAGTGTTGAGTGGAGCCAACCTTGAAAGGGACATTTTAAAGGATTATACTGTGATGGGCTTCGCAGTACCCTTCCTCCTATGCCAGTATTTAGGCTGGGGTATTTCCATGGAGTGTGTACAATCGTAGGCCCCAGCTCACCAGAATTTAGTTTGACTCGTTCTGTTAATACATTCCCTCAGTACTTTGTCTTTTGTATCCTTTTGCATTTACTTCATTCTTTATTATCACTGCGAAACAACTTTGTTTCCTGTTCAGATGCCAAAAAGTGGATATCAATACCTCCTGAGTTTTACACATCACAGATCAGTTTTGGATATCAGGGACAGAGACAACAGCTATTTCCAATGACTTTGAGACATACTTTGAACATGTGATTAACATGTTGAGTGTTGAAATGTGTGTCGAGCTCATTATACGTGCTCTAAAAGGTTTCAAACTGCAAATAGTTAAAAATCTCTATCTTTGAATAGTTTTCCTGTGCTGTCCCTTTGTGTCAGACTGTTAATGTGCAGTCTGGCACCTTCAAATAATGTGGCTTTGTAACCAATTATTTACATGTTGTTTTATCCACGGAGAATCTTTTTTTAAAATAAATTTATTTATTATTTATTTTTGGCCATGTTGGGTCTTTGTTGCTGCACACAGGCTGTCTCTACTTGGGGCGAGCGGGGGCTACTCTTCATTGTGGTGTGCAGGCTCCTCATTGCTGTGGCTTCTCTTGTTGCGGAGCATGGGCTCTAGGCGCTGGGGCTTCAGTAGTTGTGGCACGCGGGCTTCAGTAGTTGTGGCTCATGGGCCCAAGAGCACAGGCTCAGTAGTTGTGGCACACAGGCTTATTTGCTCCGCGGCATGTGGGATCTTCCCAGACCAGGGCTCGAACCCATGTCCCCTGCACTGGCAGGCGGATTCCCAACCACTGTGCCACCAGGGAAGTCCCCACACAGAGACTCTTAAGGTCAAAACATACAACTCGATTAACTACACTTCTTTTCTTCATCTTCTAACTATGTTTCCTTGGCCCTGTTTATATTAAGTGCTTTTGCCATTATATTTGATTGTATGTATTCCGGGGAGTTACCACAATGCTTTATGGGACATGCTAGGATATAAATGCATTTAAGTTATATATATATATATATATATATATATATATATATATATATACACACACACACACACACACACACACACACACACACACACACACACACACACATATATGTAGTTTGCTTGAGTGCAGTGTTTTTTGTTTTCTGTACTGAATTCATTAGCATGGGTCGGTATAATATTTAGCATAGGTCGACATGTAATTTGTAAACTAATAAAGTCTTAAAAGTGAGGAAATAAGTCTTTCAAATTTAATTATTTATTTTAAAGAGTAGAATAGCATACATAAACAGGTGCCTAATAAAAACTTGTATTCTAATTTGGAACTCTCATGAACACCTATTTTTTTGTTCTTCTAATGGTATGATCGTAGGCCATTTGATTATTTTTATTTTTATGGCTTTAACTTTGGAATAATGAAATATTCGTAAATTTTAAAAAGTATTTTTCTTTATTTGATGGGGGTGGGATACTGGAGAAATGAAAGGTCAAACACCTATTGAGGAATCCATACTTGTCTATATAGTGTGTACTTTTATTTCAATAACTGATTTAAAATTCCTAAAAGGATGCTATAATAAGTTATTATGTCATTTTACAGACTGAATTAAGTGAATTTCAGGGAGGTATGAAACTTGCCTAAGGCTATCCAGCTGCCAAGTGGTAGAAGTGAGAATTAAATCCAGGTATACCTACCGCCAAAGTTTCTGCTCATCTCTTTACATCATCCACTTTTAATAGCCAATGCTTTTCTGCTTACAAATATGACTGAGGTTTCCAGACAGTCAACATTGCTTTTTAATCAGATAGAATAATTACTGTTGCTTCTCTAAAGACATATTCCTTTTCCATTAAGTGACTTTAGTTGTTCAGATAATACTTCCAGACAGTAGTCATCATACAGTTGGAGACTAAGAACAGAACTCAGGGATGTGTCTAGCACTCAGTAAAGACCAACTGGGCTCACTGATGGTACTTATGGTCATTTCCTCTAGACTAACATAATCTTATTAATAAGACCCTAATAATTCACAGTACTGCCTTTGCCTGATTATTTGTTCTTCTCCCTCTATCACTCTCTCTTTCCCCATATGATTATTATTTTTGACAATTTTTGGTGAATTAAATTCAGGGATTAGTATTCAGGAGCGCTAGTCACAAAAGCAGAGAATCTTAGCTCACACCAAAGGAAGAAAATAGAGAAAAAGTATAAATTATATGAATACACACATATCACACATGTATCAACTATATGTTGCACTTCTCCAAAATCTATTCAGTATCTGCACATTTATTGTATCTTAGCAGTAAGACAAGAAGTGAGCGTAACGCTCTGTTTACAAGATACAGAAAACAGACCCAAATATGGAAATTACTAGCGATGAGAATGGGGAAGAAAGACTACAACAAGGAATGTAGATGATAGTTTTGTTTCTTAGCTATGATGCCAAATATTGAACTTTCAACTTGAGACAAGGAGGCCATAAAAAGTTGTATTAGTTTCCTAGAGCTGCCATGACAAAGTCCCAGAGACTGAGGAGGTTAAACAACAGAAATTTACTCACTCACGGGGGTAGAGGCTAGAAATCTGAGATAAGGTGTCAACAGGATTGATTTCTTCTGAGGTATCTCTTCTTGGTTTGTAGATGCCATGTTTTCCTTTGGTCTTCACATGGTCTTCTCTCTGTGCATGTCTGTGTCCTAATATGTTCTTTTTATAAGGACACCAGTCATATTGAATTAGAGCCCACCCATTTGACCTCATTTGACCTCAGTTACCTATTTAAGGGCCTTATCTCCAAATACAGTCAGATTACGAGGTATTGGGGGTTAAGACTTCCACATATTAACTTGAGCAGGACACAGTTCAGGTGATAATAGAAGATAAGAGTCATTTAAGCAAGTAAGTAACTATTGTTTACAGTGAGTTGCTTAAGGATATGTATTTACTCAAGAAAAACAAGAAGAAATTACATAACACTATGTTATACAAAGATATTAAATTAATCATAACATCCTGTGAGATGGGCATTAAATTAGACTAAGCAAGAGTAAGCAACTTATCCAGAATTGTATAGTTGGTACTTCCCAGAATTTAAACCAGGTATTTTCCCAGTTCCATTCTACGTTATATATTCATTTCACTATTTGAAATGAATTTTGAGTCTTCATTTTGCTTAGTTCCTGAAGTTATATGGGGATAGAATGGAGTTGGATATTTTCAGTGACATTCACACATGGGGAAGGAAATTGAGTCCAGAAGCTTCAGCAATGTTTCCATGGAGAACACTAACAAAGAACCAGAAACACCGTTATCCTTTTGGTTCAGTGATCTTTCCTATAGCACTACAAGAATCAATTTTAAGAAGCCCCATGTTTTCCAAACTTTCACCAATGGGCTCTGTAGGGTCCTCTAACAATATCTAAGAGACTAACTAGTTTCACATTCCAAGCCACTTAAGACAAGGAGTTCTGATTGTTCTCTGTGAGGAAATCAAGTGACAATCATAGCTGGTAATTTAGGATAGTTTCTTCAGGGCCCAGGCAAAACCCAATACACAAGTGATAACCATTGTTAAGTGCATCTTTGACAAGGATTCATCAAGTATCAAAGAGGTCTATAAATTGGGAGAAATTATGATCAAAGACAAACATAGACCACAGATATTTAATTAATGCCCAATTATTTATGAGTTTAACTTTGGTTAACCTCATTTTCCTTCTTCTAGACAATTTCCAATTCATCTCCACAAAGAGACCAGAACACTTACCTTCCAAAACAAGATTTATTGTGTTCCTTTAATTCAAAGCATACAGTGACTTCTACATTCACTCTACCAAGTTTTGCTAGGAGAGAAAAGGAGACATTATATTTTGTCTTGAATTACATATGCCACCATACTTGACTTAGCTCATCCTACTGGAAGCACTTTGACGGCAGATTCTACAGTCTTGTCTGACATCCTCTACAGAATCAAGCCAAGGGAATCACACATAGTTACAGCTGGAAAAACGTTTGTTCTGGGTTGATACTTTTAGCCTTTACCACCAAGACTTTATCACCAAGATCTATCTTGACAGTCTCTAAACAGGAGACCTTCTTGCCTTCCGTTTTCATATTGACAAGGAAGGTAAAGGGAAGAACTGAGAAGTACCCAAAGTCAGCTAGCAGCCAGCACAGATAAATCATCTGTGGAGATATTGTTTCTTTCAAAAGATATGAACATAAGAGGAAGTCCTAGTGTTTGAAACAATTGTGCATAATAAAAAATTCCATGAAAACCTAGAAATCCAGATGCAGATCAGTAACATATTGGCTAAATAAGCTGTTATGTTCATGCAATGGACAAGTGTACAGACATTAAGAAGAACGAGATACTCTTTTCTATGAGATTCTCTTTTCACTGAACTCATCAGTGCTGCAAAAACAATGTTACATAATACTTTTTCTTTAACATTATATCAGGCATCCTCTTCTTGTCCTGCATTTATTGCCAGTGTTACTAAAGTTTATCATTTACCTCTTTCTCTTGTAGACATATAATTTCTTCTTATTTTGGAAGCATTCATCAATCCCTATTTTACTCTTTCTTTTAAATTACAAATGAATATTGAATTTTATAAACTATCTTTTGCGGGATATTTCAAGTGATTGTATAGTATTGCTCTCCTTGGACCTTGTTATATGGTAAATTATATTTTGTTATTTTATATATGCTATTTATTATATATCATATTATGTTTACTAATTACATTTATTATATTATAATTACATTATAATTGAGGTAGCATTTTGTTTTAGATAGACAAAACAACCAGTGGAATAGGAAGCATCTTAAAATTAGATGCAAGAGCATAAGGGAATTGAGTTTAAAATAAAATTCACATTTTGGATCAGTAGCAAAAATTATTCAACAAAAGTGGGAAAATATGGCTATCATTACTAAATTCTAGATACAGCAAGTAGTTAAAAGTTAAAAAATAATGAAACTGTACAAGTATCAGAAACCTGGGAGACATGAAATAAAGTATTCATGAGGAATACCTTTCTCAGATACAAAGAATAAAGGATACATTTAATTATATAAGAAATAAAATTTGCCTTATGACAAAATGCACTACAAAGGTCAGAAAACAAGCAAAAGAAATTGGGAAATATATTAAGAAATGGATATGCTTTTTTTACAACTTTTGAGGAAGCACATGTTTCTTTTTCCTTTAACCTGTTATGGGGGTATTAATTTATAATGTAAGTGCATGGTTCCTTTCCTTTAACCTGTAATGTGAGACTTAATCTATATGGTAAGTGCATGGTTCCTTTCCTTTCATCTGTAATGTGAGTGTCAACATGGGGCACTGTTTCCAAGCACAGACTTTGGATGTTCCTGTACTGGTCCCATCACTGACCATCCACAAAAACTTACAAATGTTGCTTCACTTTCCTGGGGGTTAGAGTCTTAGCTAAGAAATGGAAGCAAAATAGAACTTTCCCGCAGGGATGATAGAAGGTTTAAAGGAGTAAATATGTGACTTAGCACAGTGCCTAGTACAAGAGAGATCAATATAAGTACTTATCATTTTTTAAAGAGACAGATGAAAGAAATAAAATGTGGTGTTTTCAATCTATTGATATATATCCTTGACATTAAACTACCTTTTCATTCATTGGATTACCTAACTTGCTCATGCTTTTTCTTACTCTAGTGAACTTGGGTAGCTAATATCATAGTTTAACATTTTTGCTTTTATATTTACAAGTAAGTTTGACCTGTAAGTTTCTTTTTCCTTACAGTCCTAATCTATTTTCAGTATTAGGATTATATAGACTTCATAAGATGAATAAAGGAGCATTCTTCCTTCGCTATCTCTAGAACTTTTTCTTTGTTCATATTGATGTTATCTGTTTAATAGAAGTTCCATAGAATTCACCTCCCAAATGATCTGGCTGGGTCTGGTATTTTCTTGGTGAAAGATCGTAAACTATTGACATAATTCCTTTACTGGTGAAAGAGCTCCAGCTATAAATTTCCTCTTGTGTCAGTTTTGGTAAACTTTAGGAGCTAGGAAATTGCCCACTTTACACAAATGTTCAAATTTACGGGCATTTCATATATTCTCTGCTCTAACATTGTCCTGATTCTTTCTGTATATTATTTACTTATGTTTTTGTTTTGCTTAATCAAAGTGTGTTTTTTAAATCTTTTCAAAGAATATTCTTTTGACATACTAAATCACCTCAATTTTATACTTTTTTCTGTTTTATTAAGTTCTGCTCATATATTTATTATCTATTTTTCTATGTTCTCAGGGTTTAATTGTTTTACTCTTCTGATGTCAATTAAAACACTTGGTCATTAATTTTAAGAAATCTTTTTAGTTATAAATAGTTGAACTTTTTGAAGATTCCAGCTTAGTTGTAAGTATCTAAGGGTCAGCTCGTCCACACTGTTGCTAGCCTAAGGCCTAGTTCACCCTACCACAATGTGTATATTGACATTTTTTCCCCTCGACTTTCTGTGTTTTGCTACTTCTCACTTTTCTTTGGAGAGAAGCCCTTTGAAATAACCTTAACTTATTTTACAGCCAATAAGTCTTTAAAATAATGTGTATTTTTTAAAGCTAAATCTACTTATATAATTAGGCAGAAAATCTGACCTGCCATATTTTTAAAAACAGCATAAATTCACACTTCTCCATGATTAATCTGCTGTATTACACAACCTTCGAGTTTTTAGCTTTATCAATGACATGTACTTGAAAAATGTTTTAAAGATCCTACCCAGTCTTTTAAAACATCCTTGTTCCTTGTTTCAGTTCTAGTTTTATGTGTATTTTCTGCCTTGCACCTGATTATTCCAACATCTGATGGATGGCCTTGGGAATATAATTCTCGTATTGATTGTTTTTTTGCTGATTCTCTCCACTTCTAGCTGATTTCTTCATTATTGTGTAAATTTAGATCATGAGCTCATGTTTAGCTAAACTTTCTCTGTGGGAATGCTATAGGCCTGTGTTGAAGGTCTACCTCTCCAGAAAGGGTTTAGTTTTGTGTTTGGAATACCACCGATTTGGGAGCATTTTAAGTTAATTTCTTAGCTTCTGTTTGCAAGACCGCACATAAATTTGCAACCCAAACACTGGGAACACAGATCTGGGGTTCAGAATTCTCAAGATTTCCTACCTGTTTCCTACCCAGAGCAGAGGCCAAGAGAATTTGGTCTTAGTCTCCCTTTGCCAGCAGATATTTTTTCTCCTGGCACACCCTTTCATTGAAGGTGAAGCTAGGGAGAGATAGGTTTAGTTCTAACTTCCCATCTAGTAGGGATGGAGTCTTACCTCCTGCCTCTCACGTGGTTATGGCCATTTATAAACAAGTCTCTATGTCAGGTGTGTCATTAAACTATGGCCTGTATTACAAATCCAGACAGATGCCTATTTCTATGGCCTGTGAGCTATGAATAATTTTCACATTTTAACTGGTAACATTTTAAATGGTTACCTAAGTACCTAAATAATATCCTCAATTTTGCTCTTTGGTCTACAAAGCCTAAAATATTTGCCACTTGGCTCCATAAAAACAGGATTTCCAGCTTCTGTTCTAAGCTATCAAGATCTTCAATCCACTCCTAATATAGCTATAACTCTCATACATGTACCACCCTTCTTTCATGGGTCCTGGAAATTTCTACTGCATACTTCAAAAATCAACCACGCACTTAAAAATAAGTTGTGTACATTTAACCTAGCATACCTAACCTTTTTCCTTTAGGAGAGTTTTTCAAGTAATCTTGCCCACCGTATTCTTTAGAGCTTCATTAATAATGGCAAAAAATTAAAACAACTTAACATTCAACAAATGGGAATTGTTCATAACAATTATAGAAGCACATACAGTAGAAAACTATAAACTCTTATTGCAACAGTGAGACATAACTAGTTTTATTCTTAGAGAACTATGTTTATTTAGGTCCCTTTTGTTTAAATAAGTATATTTCTGTGTATGTATGTATATAGTCATGTATTTATATACACATACATTATTTGTATGATATAGTTATATAAACATACAAAATACATACCTAAACACATACCTTTGATTTATATTTGTAAACATACACAGGAATATAGTTATATAAATTATATAGTTATATACATTGAACTGAAAACTGGTAGTATACATATATATTGTGTATAAATGTGTGTCGTCTATGTGCATGTGTAGAAAAGCAGGTTGAGAGATATGGAAGCATGAGTTAGACAGGGTTCATGATTATAAAAGTAGTTATGTGTAGGTAGTGAGGTTAAGGCCCATTTGATTGAAAATATTGCATATTTTTACATCAATTGTTAGGATGAACAGATTCCTATGTAAATAAAATTATAAATAGCTATACATACTTGTATGTGTAATGTATAATTAAAATATATATAGTTTTATAGATGTATTATATTTATATTACATAATATAATTGTCTTATACTCATACATTATATATTGTGTTATATAGAATATATTAACTATAGTGTATTATATCAGATAATAATAATTATATATTTATAATATATATAAATATATATATTTATAATTTATATATTATGATATAATTGTTTTATAATCAATATTACAGGATATATCCTATTAATATTATGAACATATTAACCATATAAATAAATTTCATTACCCATATATTTTGTATATAATATACGCTAGGCAAAAATATATATTAATAAAATACATAATTGTTATACATTAATATAAATAATAGTATATTAAATTTATATATCAATATAATATTTAATATTGGTATATTTATATTATATTTAATATATACATAGCTAATGCTCTTTAAAGCCATCTGCTACAAGTAGAATAAGACCAGGAGTATGGCCAAAGCAAATTCTAAAAATATTAGATTACTTATATTCATTTATATGTCATTTTCCTGGAATCTGCATCTGGCTATTAGAGAGGACACACAGCAAAATCAACACAAAGTGCCCAGGAGGACATAGGATCCTTTATTTATCGGAGCCTCAAAGGAAACACAGTGCTATCCAGTCCCCCATCAAAGAGCCAAGAGCAAACCTTGAAGCACCCAGTAAAAGCCCATTCAAACAAAAAAGCTTTCCCACTTAAACTGGAAAAAGTTAAGTTCCCAAGAGACCCCCTACACCAACCACCGAAGCTCATTTGGCAGTAAAAACAAAAATGTTCACCGAACAACAAGAAACCCAAAACAATAGTTGTTTTACACAAACAAAAAAAGCAGCTAATTAGTGTCTCTCCTGTTTGAAAGAAGGGGGTGGGAAGTGGGCAGAAGACCTGATAGGAAAGATAAAAAGAAAAGGAAAAGGAAAATAAGTTTCCAGTTTGACACTCAAGCTGTCTTCTGCATCCATTTTGTCAAGACCACCAAGTCAATGTGGAGGCTTTTTCCTCTTTCCCTTTTCTTTTCATGAGACTGATCACAACCAGCACTGCAGATTCCATCGAATTAAGGAATGCTGTTGCCTACATGTGTGAATGAGCTGTGAGTAAAGTACTGAAGTAGAGGACACCTGAAGTGAAACGTCTTCATGAAGGTCCATGTGGCTGAGCAGGAAGTTAACCTTTCACAGATGTGCTAAAGAAGAAGAGTTGGCTTTTATTTTATTTACTTTTCCCTGCACTGTGTTGAATGACTATCATCTACAAGTTCAGGCTACTTCTTGCTGAGGATTAATGCACTGGGAGAGCTGAGAGAGAACTGAACAGTAGAGCTGTCTTTTTCTTGACCAGTTCACCTTACTTTCCCAAACTCTAAGTCTTTCCCTAATTCTTTCTCCTTTTTATTGTAGCAAAATGAACAGAACACAAAATTCACCATTTTGATCATTTTACAATTCACTGTACCATTCAGTGGAATTTAGTACTGTCACAATGTTGTGCAACTATCACCGCTGTCCAGCTGAAAAACATTTTCATCACCCCAAGAGGAAACCTACACCCATTTTAAGGAGTCATTCCCTATTTCCCTCTGTTCCAAACCCCTGGCAACCACTAATGTATAATATTTGCCGTGCGTATGGATCTGCCACTGCTGGACATTTCGCATAAATGGAACCATACCATAGGTAGGCTTTCGTGCCTGATGATAAGTTGTGCAGTGGTAGGAAAAACTAAAATGCGATGTACTGTATGATGTATGTTTTATTGAAGTGGCTTGGTCAGATTATAATGATTTATGATAAAATCATGTAAAGCAAGCATCACAATTCTCCAGGAATGTTCTGAAGAATGCTAATGTTAATTATGAATATGTGAATCCCAAATCTTTCATTTGTATTGACCTTATCTCATTAATTCTTCTCCCAACACTGCTATAACTAGAGTTGAGTTCTAAAATGTACCTTCCTCTTTTCCCATAGAAATTGTCCCACAATTTCAAAAAGTTCTCAAAGGTGAAAAAGTGCACACGACGTTTATCACGTTTGCAAATGCCAATGGAAATGCTAAGCTAACACTGTCCAAAATGCAATATTCTTCTGTGAGAGCACCCAACTTTAAACAAATACACATATTCTAAATACAGCTTAGATCTGTGACATGTTTTGGCCACTGAAGTATGAGCAGACATGATGGCCTTAAAAGAGCAGAAGAGGCCTTAAATGGGCTTGTGCGGTTGGGCTCACCTCTTATGTTTCAGTGAACTTTTAGAGAAGACAGGGCCTGGGAGCTGCGGCCTCACAGTTGGGCTCCAGACGAAGAGGTGTGTGACAGACCTCAAACTGACCCAAAACACGGAGCAAAACTAGCCATCTAGAGGTCTAAAAGAGAGCCACTGCAGCTAGCCCATAGGTCCAAGAGAAATAAATTCTTGTTTATGTAACTGACTTTGGTGTGATTTGTTGCAAAGCATTATCACAGCAAGAGCTGACTAACACAACATCCTCCAAATCATTGTTATGTAAATGGATGCTACCATGCCTACATTTAAGGCAACTGTGTACTCAAATTGTGAGAATTCTTGAACTCTTGGTGCCTCTCCAACACAATGTACATGGCTAAATTTCCACAAATAAGTTCACTAATATACCACAAAGATCTCTCTAAACTTTTATTAAATGTAATGCAAAGTTCTTTCTTTTCATTTTCTGCTTCTCCATAGTTAAAATGCTGTTTACCAATGTAAAACGGTTCTTGCCGTTTGGCTTCTGTCGTTAGAGTCTTTTGAACTCTTTGGCTTTTCAGCTCCTAGGCTGTAACATTTGAATCAGCAAATGCCCCAAGGAGAAAAGCTGCACCAAGTGTCAAGCTTGCGTCTGTGTTTCCCTTCTCTCCACAACTTGGCCCACATGTCTTGGTATCTCTCTAACATTCAGACGCCAGTGAACAGAAGTTTTCCTACTCTATCCAGCTTTTCTAAAATTTCTTTAGACTTCGCCTGATCTTATGTTATTATTCAACTATCATCTCAATTACCCCTAGGAAGAAAATTTACAATTTTTAGAGAAAACGGAACCCTGGTACACTGTTGGTTGGAATGTAAACTGGTGCAGCCACTGTGGACAACAGTATGGAGGGTTCTCAAAAACTAAAAATAGAACTACCATATGACCTCACAACTCCACTCCTGGGTATAAATCCAAAAAGAACAAAAACACGTGTTTTCAAAGACATGTATTTGAAAAGATACATGCACCCCAATGTTCGGAGAATCAGTATTTACAATTACCAAGATAGGAAGCAACCTAAGTGTCATCAACTG
>NW_028294627.1:0-79704 GCF_964341445.2 Mesoplodon mirus
AGGTTCAAATTAAAAAAACACTTCCTCTATGATAGAGATTCTCGATGCTTTCATCATGATGATGTTCCCTATGCATGCTCACAATACAATCTATTTTGTTTCTGAAAGGCATAACCTTCTATTCTATAATAAAGTCTGCCGAGTACATTCCTAATCCTGCAATTAGAGCATGCAAGTTGAATGTCCCAATACTGCTTCAGGCATCTTTATGAACTCTTCTGTGGTTGAGTGGAACCTTGTACATCGAGGGTGTTTAAAATATTTTTGATAAATTGAGTCAAGTGAGAGAATATTCATCTTTCTGGGATCATACGGTGAGGTGGGGAGAAAGTCACCAATTTCTTAAAAGCTAATTATTAAAACAACATAGAAGCAATCTGTTTTATAGCTGTTAATCACACCTGAGCATGTTTGCCCTCTAGTGCCTTATTCAACTTGCGTAGATGGTCGTTCTGTGAACTGGTTTCAGTAAAAGGATGTAGTTGTTCTTCTACCTGCTTAACTTTTATCTAGAGGGAAAACAGAAGAATAAACAAACAAGTCTCATTAAAGATATCTATATCTATATCTATACACACACACACACACACACACACACACACACACACTCCAAAACAGAAAAAAAAGATGTCACAAGTTTTGCAGAAAAAAATCACAGAAAATCCTTAAAACTTGTAAAAAGCGATCCTGTTTTTCTAATGATGCTATTTCAACTAAAATAGCTATTTCAACAAATAAAATAGGCTATAGCCCTATACATGTACTGAGATAATTCATTTGGTTTATAGCATTTATGGAAACTCCAAATTAACATGACTCATGAATATAACAGTGAGACTTTGTGGGTAAAATATTTCAATTTTAAAGAAATTGTGGTATCTAGTATTCAAAACCCTTTCTGAGTACGGATAATTAGAATTGTCAGTATGTAAGGAGACAAGAGTCTTGTGTTTACCCACAGAGAATTACGAAATTTGAATTAACAGAATTCTTATAGGCTGAATTATATTTGAAAACTAACTCATAAAGCTGACTACTCACATCTTTCACTTTAAAGAAAAGATGATTTGGGGGAATAAAATCATTAATATTTACTCACAAATCTCCAAATTGTGTGTTTTTCTACATTTTCTTCCTCTTATTCCCAACCCTCTCAATACAAATCGACAATTAACATTACTGAGCTTATCTCTGAATCAGAAAAAAATTCATCCAAAATTTTTAATTTAAATCAACCTTCTCCTCTCTCAGTATCTTTTCTTGTTTCCCACCTCTGAAGGGCAAACTCCTCTTGGTTGTAGCCACTGATTGTTTTCAAGAACTGTTAAAATTTGAGTGCTAATACTTCGTTTTTTTTTTAGAAAGGCTACATGAAAACACATTTTGTCTTAGGAAATCTCTCTTGTTCCATCAGCAGAATCCTTTTTCTCATCTTTGCCTGTTTCTGGTGCTCTTTTCCACAGTGTACAGTATAAAACATGTTCCATGGCTCCCCCTTAAGTGTATTCACTTAAGGTTCAGAATTAGAATGGCTGCCTCTAAAGAGAGGTATTGATGCAACACTTATTCTCACTTTAAACGGAAGCAAACTGCTGTTAACCTTAGAACTCAGTGGAAAATAATGATGAACACTCAAGAATTTTCGATTTGCCTCTCTTCAAACAAAACACAGAATATCCTTGTTCCACAATATTTCTCAGGTAACTTACGCTACCCCCAGCCTCAGAGTACTCAATAAAATGCCCTGAAACTTGTCAGATGGCATGTTCTCATCTATAAAGCACTTTACTTTTTATACTGGGTTTCTTTTTTGGAAGAACTTCTAATTCAGGACACTGAAATGGGGAAGAACACAGAAGCAAATAAATCCTGCTGCCCTCAGAGATCTGATGTCCCTGTGTCATTAAAATCCAAGTAGCTTCCACAGCTAGCTTACCAGGCAGTCTCGGAAATACCAGTATTTAGGTCAAGGTCATATCCTCCTACTGTTTCAAATGATCTAAATATATATAGATACATATTTTTAAAAATTGAGGTAGACTTGATTTATAATATGATGTAAGTTTCAACTATACAACATAGGGATTCACAATTTTTAAAGATTATACTCCATTTATAGTTATTATAAAATATCGGCTATATTCCATGTAATGTACAATATATCCTTGTAGCTTATTTTATACACAGTAGTCTGTACTTCTTAATCTCCTACCCTAATATTGCCCCTTACATATATTTTCTAATATAAAACTATAAAAACATAACACTATAGAAACTGTGGGACACCTAAGAAATGGATGAAAAGGAACGTTTTGTGTGTGTGTGTGTGTGTGTGTGTGTGGTACGCAGGCCTCTCACTGTCGTGGCCTCTCCCGTTGCGGAGCACAGGCTCCGGACACGCAGGCTCAGCGGCCATGGCTCACGGGCCCAGCCGCTCCGCGGCACGTGGGATCTTCCCGGACCGGGGCACGAACCCGCGTCCCCTGCATCGGCAGGCGGACTCTCAACCACTGCGCCACCAGGGAAGCCCTTCACCATTTTTTTAACCTGCATTCATCTGTGTATGCACACATGCACATAGCTCTATGTAATTTGACCCCATGCACTTATTCCTGTGATCACGACAACCAAGATACAGAACTGCTCCACTGCCGCAAAGAACTCACTTGTGCTACTTCTCTGTGTTCACACCCTCCCCAAAACTCATCCCGTGTCCCCTGGCAACAGTAATTTGTTCTCTATTGCTACTGTTTTTGTCATTTCAAGAATGTTATTTTAAACATTTAAAAATAATTAATTTTCGTATAATACATTCACATTTTTTAAAACAGCCTTACTGAGATATAGTTGAAATACAATAAGCTATGTATATTTAAAGTGTACAATTTTGATATATGTATAAACCATAATCATGATAATGAACACTTCCATTATCCCAAAAGTTCCCTTATGCCTCTTTGTAATTTCCCCCACTTCTTTTTTTTTTTTTTTTTTTTTAAATTTATTTACTTATTTATTTTTGGGCTGCGTTGGGTCTTCGTTGCTGCACGCAGGCTTTCTCTTGTTGTGGCGAGCGGGGGCTACTCTTTGTTGTGGTGCACGGGCTTTTCATTGCCATGGCTTCTCTTGTGGAGCATGGGCTCTAGCTGCGTGGGCTTCAGTAGTTGTGGCGTGCGGGCTCAGTAGTGTGGCTCACGGGGTCTAGAGCGCAAGCTCAGTAGTTGTGATGAACGGGGTTAGTTGCTCCGCGGCATGTGGGATCTTCCTGGACCAGGGCTTGAACCCGTGTTCCCTCCATTGGCAGGCGGATTCTTAACCACTGCGCCACCAGGGAAGCCCTCCCCCACTTCTATATCTCCCTGTTCCTACACATCCACCCAAGGCTACCACTGACCTGTTTTCTGTCACAATCAATTCACTTTTATTTCCTAGAATTTTATATAAATGAAATCATATTTGATGTACTCATTTTTGAATGATTTTCCACTCAGCGCAATTATTGTGAGATTCACTCACTCTTCTTTATATATCAATACTTCTTCCTTTCTGTTGCTGAATAGTGTTCTGCTGAACACTGGAGTTGTTCCAGTTTTAAGCTGTTACAAGTAGAGCTGCTCTGGGCAGTTGTATACAGATCTTCGTGTAGATATATGCTTTCATTTATCTTTGGTGAATGCATAGGAGTGGACTGGCTGGGTTGTATGGTAGTAGTATGTCTCACTTTTAAAGAAACTACCAAACTATTTTCCAGAGTGGCTGAGTGATTTTACATTCCCTTCAGCAATGTATGAGAGTTCCTCCACATCTTCACTAACACTTGGGGTAATCAGTTTTTCAATCTTAGACATCCTAATAGTGTGTGGTAGTACCTCACTGCAGTTTTAATTTGCATTTCCCTAATGACTGATGTTTAACATCTTTTCAGGTGCTTATTTATCATCCGTATATCTTTTTTGGTGAAACGTGTGTTCACCAAATAAATAAAATACTTTGCACCTTTTTTTTTCGGATTGTTTTTCCTTCTTAGTGAGTTTTGAGAGTTTTTAATAAACTGTGGAGACAAGACCTGTTTCAGGTATGTGATTTGAAAATGTTTTTTTTTTCCCCCCAGCCTGTAGCTTTTCATTTTCTTAACAATGTCTTTGAAGAGCATACGTTGTCAATGTTACATTTTTTTCCTTTATGGATCATGCTTTTGATGTCAAATCTAAGAAATCTTAGTGTAATCCAAGATCACAATGGTTTCATCCTATGTTTCAGAAGTTTTACAGTGTTAAGTTTTACCTTTAGGGCTTTCATCCATTTTGAGTTAATTTTTATATATGGTAAGAGGTATGGATCAAAGGTATTTTGTTTTTTTGTTTCTGCATATGATACCCAATTGCTTTAGCACATTTGTTGAAAAGACCATCCTTTCTCTACTTTTACTTCTGTTGAAAATAAAATGTTCATAAAATTTTTCTGGATGGGTAGCACATTCACATTACTCTTAAGGTACAAAAGGATAAAGTGAAAAATCTCCCAGCCACCCAGTTTCCTTCCTCGAAAATAATGTTGCCAATTTATTACGATTCATTTTAGAGAGACTCTATTCAAAAGTGATTACATATGTATACTTCATCGCCCCAACCCTTTTGCACACAAATAGTAAAATACTCTGTATGCTCTTCTGAACCTTGACTGTTTTAACCTAATAATAGATATGTTATGATTAAGATAAATATATCTTCAAACAGTATTCCAAACTATGGATATACCATGATTTATTTAGCCAGCCTCTTACTGATGGAATTTTGGTTGTTTCTAGTCTTTTGCTAATAACAAACAATACTTCAGAAAGTAACCTTGTAAACATGTCTTATGTACAAGCTAGTGTATCTGTAGGAAAGAGTGCAACTGTGGGTGTAAAGTGATAAACAAAGCCAAATTGTCCTCCACAGGAAAAGGGCACTCCAAACAGCAGCAAAGAAGAATGCCTTTTCCCCACATCTTCCTCAATATTATACTTCCTTATAACTTTTAACCTGCAACGTTAAAAATACTTTAACGTCTTCTGTAAGGATTCAAGAATAGTACAAAAGATGCTAACTTATAAGGTTTTGAAAACCTATTGGATTTTGTTCTAGAAAAGCACATTAGGAAGAATATAGTTTTTATAATTTTACCAGTGCTTATAAATTATTTATAAAAATGAAAAGGCCACTAGCAAAAGTGCTTACAGAAAGGGTCTAAATTGTAGTTAACTCTAGAAGACAAGCTCTAGTACTTTCTATTTTTAAACACCAAACAAAGATGGATGCTCTAGTAAGTTTTCTTTGGGAAGTATTTTCCAGTGTTCAAGTTCTCAGGGCTTCTATTTATGTATTTCTACTTGAAAATCAGGCTTTACCCATTTTACTGTAAATGTTAAGACTATTAGCATTAATTTTTAAAGTGAAACTTAGATTAAAAATCTCAATGGTTACTCTTAAGCCAAATATGACATTTCTGTGTCCAAATCAAAAACTAAGTATGCAATAGCCAGAATGATGGTTTTGATCTACATCATCAGTTTTTGCTGTTTGTGAAGAAGTTCTTTCCTTGTTGTTACTCACACCTCCAAACGTTATCTTTCTAGATGTTACTGCTTTTCTTCATTGTTGTATAAATCTGAAATTTCCTTATGATTTAATTTGTGGCCTTCACTTACCGAAGCCCGGTGAAGAAAATTTGGTGACTCATCATTTTTTAATGGTCTTGAGGCAAGAATGTCTATTTTACCTTCCAGTCTTCCCTCCATGGTTTTAATGGCATTCAAAAGAGTCTTTAGAGAGATCCCAGAGTCTCCAATCTCCTGAGAAGACCTCACAGAAGTCAGGGTAGGTGCAAAGGTCACATGGTGTGTAGGGTTTGGCCTAACACTGGGCAAAACAACTGATGAACTTCGTTCCTTTACAGTGTTGACACGGGGCCTATGGCTTTAAAGTAATTTTGAAGATGCAGGCCTCTCTGGAGACTTCCTCCTTCTTGGAAGCATCAGCAATTTAAAAAGACAAAATCAACTAAACCTAGAATTATTTTTCAGTGAGTGCCCCCTTTACTATGAGAAACAACACAACGTTCTAAATGAAGCTGGGATGGAAAATATACTTTAAAATGTGTTCCTTTGCTTTCAGAATGAAGAAAATACTAGTGTAAAGTATGTCCTCATGAAGAAACAAAGCAGATCTGATGAGGTCCCCTTTACCAGTATAGTCAGATTGTTAGAACCCATTTGAAGACACATTCTAGTTGCTTGGTTACCAAGGGTATCCATACACAAACGTTATAGTTAAAGAAGTTACACATGCTTACACTGTTAAAAATTCAAAATACATAATGTGATAAATTTGTAAATCATTGTTAATAGTCTCAATAGTCCCAGTCTCAATAGCCACCATGCTAACAAGTAAGCACCTTCACTACTAATACCTCTTTCAAGTGCACTATTGCAAGTATATCTTGTTGGCAATGAGTTCTGCATTCGCCTGTAATTAAAAACCCAAAGATACTTGTTCCTCACCTCTGCCAAAAGTTTTAAGGTTCAAATTAAAAAAACACTTCCTCTATGATAGAGATTCTCGATGCTTTCATCATGATGATGTTCCCTATGCATGCTCACAATACAATCTATTTTGTTTCTGAAAGGCATAACCTTCTATTCTATAATAAAGTCTGCCGAGTACATTCCTAATCCTGCAATTAGAGCATGCAAGTTGAATGTCCCAATACTGCTTCAGGCATCTTTATGAACTCTTCTGTGGTTGAGTGGAACCTTGTACATCGAGGGTGTTTAAAATATTTTTGATAAATTGAGTCAAGTGAGAGAATATTCATCTTTCTGGGATCATACGGTGAGGTGGGGAGAAAGTCACCAATTTCTTAAAAGCTAATTATTAAAACAACATAGAAGCAATCTGTTTTATAGCTGTTAATCACACCTGAGCATGTTTGCCCTCTAGTGCCTTATTCAACTTGCGTAGATGGTCGTTCTGTGAACTGGTTTCAGTAAAAGGATGTAGTTGTTCTTCTACCTGCTTAACTTTTATCTAGAGGGAAAACAGAAGAATAAACAAACAAGTCTCATTAAAGATATCTATATCTATATCTATATCTATATATATACACACACACACACACACACACACACACTCCAAAACAGAAAAAAAAGATGTCACAAGTTTTGCAGAAAAAAATCACAGAAAATCCTTAAAACTTGTAAAAAGCGATCCTGTTTTTCTAATGATGCTATTTCAACTAAAATAGCTATTTCAACAAATAAAATAGGCTATAGCCCTATACATGTACTGAGATAATTCATTTGGTTTATAGCATTTATGGAAACTCCAAATTAACATGACTCATGAATATAACAGTGAGACTTTGTGGGTAAAATATTTCAATTTTAAAGAAATTGTGGTATCTAGTATTCAAAACCCTTTCTGAGTACGGATAATTAGAATTGTCAGTATGTAAGGAGACAAGAGTCTTGTGTTTACCCACAGAGAATTACGAAATTTGAATTAACAGAATTCTTATAGGCTGAATTATATTTGAAAACTAACTCATAAAGCTGACTACTCACATCTTTCACTTTAAAGAAAAGATGATTTGGGGGAATAAAATCATTAATATTTACTCACAAATCTCCAAATTGTGTGTTTTTCTACATTTTCTTCCTCTTATTCCCAACCCTCTCAATACAAATCGACAATTAACATTACTGAGCTTATCTCTGAATCAGAAAAAAATTCATCCAAAATTTTTAATTTAAATCAACCTTCTCCTCTCTCAGTATCTTTTCTTGTTTCCCACCTCTGAAGGGCAAACTCCTCTTGGTTGTAGCCACTGATTGTTTTCAAGAACTGTTAAAATTTGAGTGCTAATACTTCGTTTTTTTTTTAGAAAGGCTACATGAAAACACATTTTGTCTTAGGAAATCTCTCTTGTTCCATCAGCAGAATCCTTTTTCTCATCTTTGCCTGTTTCTGGTGCTCTTTTCCACAGTGTACAGTATAAAACATGTTCCATGGCTCCCCCTTAAGTGTATTCACTTAAGGTTCAGAATTAGAATGGCTGCCTCTAAAGAGAGGTATTGATGCAACACTTATTCTCACTTTAAACGGAAGCAAACTGCTGTTAACCTTAGAACTCAGTGGAAAATAATGATGAACACTCAAGAATTTTCGATTTGCCTCTCTTCAAACAAAACACAGAATATCCTTGTTCCACAATATTTCTCAGGTAACTTACGCTACCCCCAGCCTCAGAGTACTCAATAAAATGCCCTGAAACTTGTCAGATGGCATGTTCTCATCTATAAAGCACTTTACTTTTTATACTGGGTTTCTTTTTTGGAAGAACTTCTAATTCAGGACACTGAAATGGGGAAGAACACAGAAGCAAATAAATCCTGCTGCCCTCAGAGATCTGATGTCCCTGTGTCATTAAAATCCAAGTAGCTTCCACAGCTAGCTTACCAGGCAGTCTCGGAAATACCAGTATTTAGGTCAAGGTCATATCCTCCTACTGTTTCAAATGATCTAAATATATATAGATACATATTTTTAAAAATTGAGGTAGACTTGATTTATAATATGATGTAAGTTTCAACTATACAACATAGGGATTCACAATTTTTAAAGATTATACTCCATTTATAGTTATTATAAAATATCGGCTATATTCCATGTAATGTACAATATATCCTTGTAGCTTATTTTATACACAGTAGTCTGTACTTCTTAATCTCCTACCCTAATATTGCCCCTTACATATATTTTCTAATATAAAACTATAAAAACATAACACTATAGAAACTGTGGGACACCTAAGAAATGGATGAAAAGGAACGTTTTGTGTGTGTGTGTGTGTGTGTGTGTGTGGTACGCAGGCCTCTCACTGTCGTGGCCTCTCCCGTTGCGGAGCACAGGCTCCGGACACGCAGGCTCAGCGGCCATGGCTCACGGGCCCAGCCGCTCCGCGGCACGTGGGATCTTCCCGGACCGGGGCACGAACCCGCGTCCCCTGCATCGGCAGGCGGACTCTCAACCACTGCGCCACCAGGGAAGCCCTTCACCATTTTTTTAACCTGCATTCATCTGTGTATGCACACATGCACATAGCTCTATGTAATTTGACCCCATGCACTTATTCCTGTGATCACGACAACCAAGATACAGAACTGCTCCACTGCCGCAAAGAACTCACTTGTGCTACTTCTCTGTGTTCACACCCTCCCCAAAACTCATCCCGTGTCCCCTGGCAACAGTAATTTGTTCTCTATTGCTACTGTTTTTGTCATTTCAAGAATGTTATTTTAAACATTTAAAAATAATTAATTTTCGTATAATACATTCACATTTTTTAAAACAGCCTTACTGAGATATAGTTGAAATACAATAAGCTATGTATATTTAAAGTGTACAATTTTGATATATGTATAAACCATAATCATGATAATGAACACTTCCATTATCCCAAAAGTTCCCTTATGCCTCTTTGTAATTTCCCCCACTTCTTTTTTTTTTTTTTTTTTTTTAAATTTATTTACTTATTTATTTTTGGGCTGCGTTGGGTCTTCGTTGCTGCACGCAGGCTTTCTCTTGTTGTGGCGAGCGGGGGCTACTCTTTGTTGTGGTGCACGGGCTTTTCATTGCCATGGCTTCTCTTGTGGAGCATGGGCTCTAGCTGCGTGGGCTTCAGTAGTTGTGGCGTGCGGGCTCAGTAGTGTGGCTCACGGGGTCTAGAGCGCAAGCTCAGTAGTTGTGATGAACGGGGTTAGTTGCTCCGCGGCATGTGGGATCTTCCTGGACCAGGGCTTGAACCCGTGTTCCCTCCATTGGCAGGCGGATTCTTAACCACTGCGCCACCAGGGAAGCCCTCCCCCACTTCTATATCTCCCTGTTCCTACACATCCACCCAAGGCTACCACTGACCTGTTTTCTGTCACAATCAATTCACTTTTATTTCCTAGAATTTTATATAAATGAAATCATATTTGATGTACTCATTTTTGAATGATTTTCCACTCAGCGCAATTATTGTGAGATTCACTCACTCTTCTTTATATATCAATACTTCTTCCTTTCTGTTGCTGAATAGTGTTCTGCTGAACACTGGAGTTGTTCCAGTTTTAAGCTGTTACAAGTAGAGCTGCTCTGGGCAGTTGTATACAGATCTTCGTGTAGATATATGCTTTCATTTATCTTTGGTGAATGCATAGGAGTGGACTGGCTGGGTTGTATGGTAGTAGTATGTCTCACTTTTAAAGAAACTACCAAACTATTTTCCAGAGTGGCTGAGTGATTTTACATTCCCTTCAGCAATGTATGAGAGTTCCTCCACATCTTCACTAACACTTGGGGTAATCAGTTTTTCAATCTTAGACATCCTAATAGTGTGTGGTAGTACCTCACTGCAGTTTTAATTTGCATTTCCCTAATGACTGATGTTTAACATCTTTTCAGGTGCTTATTTATCATCCGTATATCTTTTTTGGTGAAACGTGTGTTCACCAAATAAATAAAATACTTTGCACCTTTTTTTTTCGGATTGTTTTTCCTTCTTAGTGAGTTTTGAGAGTTTTTAATAAACTGTGGAGACAAGACCTGTTTCAGGTATGTGATTTGAAAATGTTTTTTTTTTCCCCCCAGCCTGTAGCTTTTCATTTTCTTAACAATGTCTTTGAAGAGCATACGTTGTCAATGTTACATTTTTTTCCTTTATGGATCATGCTTTTGATGTCAAATCTAAGAAATCTTAGTGTAATCCAAGATCACAATGGTTTCATCCTATGTTTCAGAAGTTTTACAGTGTTAAGTTTTACCTTTAGGGCTTTCATCCATTTTGAGTTAATTTTTATATATGGTAAGAGGTATGGATCAAAGGTATTTTGTTTTTTTGTTTCTGCATATGATACCCAATTGCTTTAGCACATTTGTTGAAAAGACCATCCTTTCTCTACTTTTACTTCTGTTGAAAATAAAATGTTCATAAAATTTTTCTGGATGGGTAGCACATTCACATTACTCTTAAGGTACAAAAGGATAAAGTGAAAAATCTCCCAGCCACCCAGTTTCCTTCCTCGAAAATAATGTTGCCAATTTATTACGATTCATTTTAGAGAGACTCTATTCAAAAGTGATTACATATGTATACTTCATCGCCCCAACCCTTTTGCACACAAATAGTAAAATACTCTGTATGCTCTTCTGAACCTTGACTGTTTTAACCTAATAATAGATATGTTATGATTAAGATAAATATATCTTCAAACAGTATTCCAAACTATGGATATACCATGATTTATTTAGCCAGCCTCTTACTGATGGAATTTTGGTTGTTTCTAGTCTTTTGCTAATAACAAACAATACTTCAGAAAGTAACCTTGTAAACATGTCTTATGTACAAGCTAGTGTATCTGTAGGAAAGAGTGCAACTGTGGGTGTAAAGTGATAAACAAAGCCAAATTGTCCTCCACAGGAAAAGGGCACTCCAAACAGCAGCAAAGAAGAATGCCTTTTCCCCACATCTTCCTCAATATTATACTTCCTTATAACTTTTAACCTGCAACGTTAAAAATACTTTAACGTCTTCTGTAAGGATTCAAGAATAGTACAAAAGATGCTAACTTATAAGGTTTTGAAAACCTATTGGATTTTGTTCTAGAAAAGCACATTAGGAAGAATATAGTTTTTATAATTTTACCAGTGCTTATAAATTATTTATAAAAATGAAAAGGCCACTAGCAAAAGTGCTTACAGAAAGGGTCTAAATTGTAGTTAACTCTAGAAGACAAGCTCTAGTACTTTCTATTTTTAAACACCAAACAAAGATGGATGCTCTAGTAAGTTTTCTTTGGGAAGTATTTTCCAGTGTTCAAGTTCTCAGGGCTTCTATTTATGTATTTCTACTTGAAAATCAGGCTTTACCCATTTTACTGTAAATGTTAAGACTATTAGCATTAATTTTTAAAGTGAAACTTAGATTAAAAATCTCAATGGTTACTCTTAAGCCAAATATGACATTTCTGTGTCCAAATCAAAAACTAAGTATGCAATAGCCAGACTGATGGTTTTGATCTACATCATCAGTTTTTGCTGTTTGTGAAGAAGTTCTTTCCTTGTTGTTACTCACACCTCCAAACGTTATCTTTCTAGATGTTACTGCTTTTCTTCATTGTTGTATAAATCTGAAATTTCCTTATGATTTAATTTGTGGCCTTCACTTACCGAAGCCCGGTGAAGAAAATTTGGTGACTCATCATTTTTTAATGGTCTTGAGGCAAGAATGTCTATTTTACCTTCCAGTCTTCCCTCCATGGTTTTAATGGCATTCAAAAGAGTCTTTAGAGAGATCCCAGAGTCTCCAATCTCCTGAGAAGACCTCACAGAAGTCAGGGTAGGTGCAAAGGTCACATGGTGTGTAGGGTTTGGCCTAACACTGGGCAAAACAACTGATGAACTTCGTTCCTTTACAGTGTTGACACGGGGCCTATGGCTTTAAAGTAATTTTGAAGATGCAGGCCTCTCTGGAGACTTCCTCCTTCTTGGAAGCATCAGCAATTTAAAAAGACAAAATCAACTAAACCTAGAATTATTTTTCAGTGAGTGCCCCCTTTACTATGAGAAACAACACAACGTTCTAAATGAAGCTGGGATGGAAAATATACTTTAAAATGTGTTCCTTTGCTTTCAGAATGAAGAAAATACTAGTGTAAAGTATGTCCTCATGAAGAAACAAAGCAGATCTGATGAGGTCCCCTTTACCAGTATAGTCAGATTGTTAGAACCCATTTGAAGACACATTCTAGTTGCTTGGTTACCAAGGGTATCCATACACAAACGTTATAGTTAAAGAAGTTACACATGCTTACACTGTTAAAAATTCAAAATACATAATGTGATAAATTTGTAAATCATTGTTAATAGTCTCAATAGTCCCAGTCTCAATAGCCACCATGCTAACAAGTAAGCACCTTCACTACTAATACCTCTTTCAAGTGCACTATTGCAAGTATATCTTGTTGGCAATGAGTTCTGCATTCGCCTGTAATTAAAAACCCAAAGATACTTGTTCCTCACCTCTGCCAAAAGTTTTAAGGTTCAAATTAAAAAAACACTTCCTCTATGATAGAGATTCTCGATGCTTTCATCATGATGATGTTCCCTATGCATGCTCACAATACAATCTATTTTGTTTCTGAAAGGCATAACCTTCTATTCTATAATAAAGTCTGCCGAGTACATTCCTAATCCTGCAATTAGAGCATGCAAGTTGAATGTCCCAATACTGCTTCAGGCATCTTTATGAACTCTTCTGTGGTTGAGTGGAACCTTGTACATCGAGGGTGTTTAAAATATTTTTGATAAATTGAGTCAAGTGAGAGAATATTCATCTTTCTGGGATCATACGGTGAGGTGGGGAGAAAGTCACCAATTTCTTAAAAGCTAATTATTAAAACAACATAGAAGCAATCTGTTTTATAGCTGTTAATCACACCTGAGCATGTTTGCCCTCTAGTGCCTTATTCAACTTGCGTAGATGGTCGTTCTGTGAACTGGTTTCAGTAAAAGGATGTAGTTGTTCTTCTACCTGCTTAACTTTTATCTAGAGGGAAAACAGAAGAATAAACAAACAAGTCTCATTAAAGATATCTATATCTATATCTATATCTATACACACACACACACACACACACACACACACACACACACACACTCCAAAACAGAAAAAAAAGATGTCACAAGTTTTGCAGAAAAAAATCACAGAAAATCCTTAAAACTTGTAAAAAGCGATCCTGTTTTTCTAATGATGCTATTTCAACTAAAATAGCTATTTCAACAAATAAAATAGGCTATAGCCCTATACATGTACTGAGATAATTCATTTGGTTTATAGCATTTATGGAAACTCCAAATTAACATGACTCATGAATATAACAGTGAGACTTTGTGGGTAAAATATTTCAATTTTAAAGAAATTGTGGTATCTAGTATTCAAAACCCTTTCTGAGTACGGATAATTAGAATTGTCAGTATGTAAGGAGACAAGAGTCTTGTGTTTACCCACAGAGAATTACGAAATTTGAATTAACAGAATTCTTATAGGCTGAATTATATTTGAAAACTAACTCATAAAGCTGACTACTCACATCTTTCACTTTAAAGAAAAGATGATTTGGGGGAATAAAATCATTAATATTTACTCACAAATCTCCAAATTGTGTGTTTTTCTACATTTTCTTCCTCTTATTCCCAACCCTCTCAATACAAATCGACAATTAACATTACTGAGCTTATCTCTGAATCAGAAAAAAATTCATCCAAAATTTTTAATTTAAATCAACCTTCTCCTCTCTCAGTATCTTTTCTTGTTTCCCACCTCTGAAGGGCAAACTCCTCTTGGTTGTAGCCACTGATTGTTTTCAAGAACTGTTAAAATTTGAGTGCTAATACTTCGTTTTTTTTTTAGAAAGGCTACATGAAAACACATTTTGTCTTAGGAAATCTCTCTTGTTCCATCAGCAGAATCCTTTTTCTCATCTTTGCCTGTTTCTGGTGCTCTTTTCCACAGTGTACAGTATAAAACATGTTCCATGGCTCCCCCTTAAGTGTATTCACTTAAGGTTCAGAATTAGAATGGCTGCCTCTAAAGAGAGGTATTGATGCAACACTTATTCTCACTTTAAACGGAAGCAAACTGCTGTTAACCTTAGAACTCAGTGGAAAATAATGATGAACACTCAAGAATTTTCGATTTGCCTCTCTTCAAACAAAACACAGAATATCCTTGTTCCACAATATTTCTCAGGTAACTTACGCTACCCCCAGCCTCAGAGTACTCAATAAAATGCCCTGAAACTTGTCAGATGGCATGTTCTCATCTATAAAGCACTTTACTTTTTATACTGGGTTTCTTTTTTGGAAGAACTTCTAATTCAGGACACTGAAATGGGGAAGAACACAGAAGCAAATAAATCCTGCTGCCCTCAGAGATCTGATGTCCCTGTGTCATTAAAATCCAAGTAGCTTCCACAGCTAGCTTACCAGGCAGTCTCGGAAATACCAGTATTTAGGTCAAGGTCATATCCTCCTACTGTTTCAAATGATCTAAATATATATAGATACATATTTTTAAAAATTGAGGTAGACTTGATTTATAATATGATGTAAGTTTCAACTATACAACATAGGGATTCACAATTTTTAAAGATTATACTCCATTTATAGTTATTATAAAATATCGGCTATATTCCATGTAATGTACAATATATCCTTGTAGCTTATTTTATACACAGTAGTCTGTACTTCTTAATCTCCTACCCTAATATTGCCCCTTACATATATTTTCTAATATAAAACTATAAAAACATAACACTATAGAAACTGTGGGACACCTAAGAAATGGATGAAAAGGAACGTTTTGTGTGTGTGTGTGTGTGTGTGTGTGTGGTACGCAGGCCTCTCACTGTCGTGGCCTCTCCCGTTGCGGAGCACAGGCTCCGGACACGCAGGCTCAGCGGCCATGGCTCACGGGCCCAGCCGCTCCGCGGCACGTGGGATCTTCCCGGACCGGGGCACGAACCCGCGTCCCCTGCATCGGCAGGCGGACTCTCAACCACTGCGCCACCAGGGAAGCCCTTCACCATTTTTTTAACCTGCATTCATCTGTGTATGCACACATGCACATAGCTCTATGTAATTTGACCCCATGCACTTATTCCTGTGATCACGACAACCAAGATACAGAACTGCTCCACTGCCGCAAAGAACTCACTTGTGCTACTTCTCTGTGTTCACACCCTCCCCAAAACTCATCCCGTGTCCCCTGGCAACAGTAATTTGTTCTCTATTGCTACTGTTTTTGTCATTTCAAGAATGTTATTTTAAACATTTAAAAATAATTAATTTTCGTATAATACATTCACATTTTTTAAAACAGCCTTACTGAGATATAGTTGAAATACAATAAGCTATGTATATTTAAAGTGTACAATTTTGATATATGTATAAACCATAATCATGATAATGAACACTTCCATTATCCCAAAAGTTCCCTTATGCCTCTTTGTAATTTCCCCCACTTCTTTTTTTTTTTTTTTTTTTTTAAATTTATTTACTTATTTATTTTTGGGCTGCGTTGGGTCTTCGTTGCTGCACGCAGGCTTTCTCTTGTTGTGGCGAGCGGGGGCTACTCTTTGTTGTGGTGCACGGGCTTTTCATTGCCATGGCTTCTCTTGTGGAGCATGGGCTCTAGCTGCGTGGGCTTCAGTAGTTGTGGCGTGCGGGCTCAGTAGTGTGGCTCACGGGGTCTAGAGCGCAAGCTCAGTAGTTGTGATGAACGGGGTTAGTTGCTCCGCGGCATGTGGGATCTTCCTGGACCAGGGCTTGAACCCGTGTTCCCTCCATTGGCAGGCGGATTCTTAACCACTGCGCCACCAGGGAAGCCCTCCCCCACTTCTATATCTCCCTGTTCCTACACATCCACCCAAGGCTACCACTGACCTGTTTTCTGTCACAATCAATTCACTTTTATTTCCTAGAATTTTATATAAATGAAATCATATTTGATGTACTCATTTTTGAATGATTTTCCACTCAGCGCAATTATTGTGAGATTCACTCACTCTTCTTTATATATCAATACTTCTTCCTTTCTGTTGCTGAATAGTGTTCTGCTGAACACTGGAGTTGTTCCAGTTTTAAGCTGTTACAAGTAGAGCTGCTCTGGGCAGTTGTATACAGATCTTCGTGTAGATATATGCTTTCATTTATCTTTGGTGAATGCATAGGAGTGGACTGGCTGGGTTGTATGGTAGTAGTATGTCTCACTTTTAAAGAAACTACCAAACTATTTTCCAGAGTGGCTGAGTGATTTTACATTCCCTTCAGCAATGTATGAGAGTTCCTCCACATCTTCACTAACACTTGGGGTAATCAGTTTTTCAATCTTAGACATCCTAATAGTGTGTGGTAGTACCTCACTGCAGTTTTAATTTGCATTTCCCTAATGACTGATGTTTAACATCTTTTCAGGTGCTTATTTATCATCCGTATATCTTTTTTGGTGAAACGTGTGTTCACCAAATAAATAAAATACTTTGCACCTTTTTTTTTCGGATTGTTTTTCCTTCTTAGTGAGTTTTGAGAGTTTTTAATAAACTGTGGAGACAAGACCTGTTTCAGGTATGTGATTTGAAAATGTTTTTTTTTTCCCCCCAGCCTGTAGCTTTTCATTTTCTTAACAATGTCTTTGAAGAGCATACGTTGTCAATGTTACATTTTTTTCCTTTATGGATCATGCTTTTGATGTCAAATCTAAGAAATCTTAGTGTAATCCAAGATCACAATGGTTTCATCCTATGTTTCAGAAGTTTTACAGTGTTAAGTTTTACCTTTAGGGCTTTCATCCATTTTGAGTTAATTTTTATATATGGTAAGAGGTATGGATCAAAGGTATTTTGTTTTTTTGTTTCTGCATATGATACCCAATTGCTTTAGCACATTTGTTGAAAAGACCATCCTTTCTCTACTTTTACTTCTGTTGAAAATAAAATGTTCATAAAATTTTTCTGGATGGGTAGCACATTCACATTACTCTTAAGGTACAAAAGGATAAAGTGAAAAATCTCCCAGCCACCCAGTTTCCTTCCTCGAAAATAATGTTGCCAATTTATTACGATTCATTTTAGAGAGACTCTATTCAAAAGTGATTACATATGTATACTTCATCGCCCCAACCCTTTTGCACACAAATAGTAAAATACTCTGTATGCTCTTCTGAACCTTGACTGTTTTAACCTAATAATAGATATGTTATGATTAAGATAAATATATCTTCAAACAGTATTCCAAACTATGGATATACCATGATTTATTTAGCCAGCCTCTTACTGATGGAATTTTGGTTGTTTCTAGTCTTTTGCTAATAACAAACAATACTTCAGAAAGTAACCTTGTAAACATGTCTTATGTACAAGCTAGTGTATCTGTAGGAAAGAGTGCAACTGTGGGTGTAAAGTGATAAACAAAGCCAAATTGTCCTCCACAGGAAAAGGGCACTCCAAACAGCAGCAAAGAAGAATGCCTTTTCCCCACATCTTCCTCAATATTATACTTCCTTATAACTTTTAACCTGCAACGTTAAAAATACTTTAACGTCTTCTGTAAGGATTCAAGAATAGTACAAAAGATGCTAACTTATAAGGTTTTGAAAACCTATTGGATTTTGTTCTAGAAAAGCACATTAGGAAGAATATAGTTTTTATAATTTTACCAGTGCTTATAAATTATTTATAAAAATGAAAAGGCCACTAGCAAAAGTGCTTACAGAAAGGGTCTAAATTGTAGTTAACTCTAGAAGACAAGCTCTAGTACTTTCTATTTTTAAACACCAAACAAAGATGGATGCTCTAGTAAGTTTTCTTTGGGAAGTATTTTCCAGTGTTCAAGTTCTCAGGGCTTCTATTTATGTATTTCTACTTGAAAATCAGGCTTTACCCATTTTACTGTAAATGTTAAGACTATTAGCATTAATTTTTAAAGTGAAACTTAGATTAAAAATCTCAATGGTTACTCTTAAGCCAAATATGACATTTCTGTGTCCAAATCAAAAACTAAGTATGCAATAGCCAGACTGATGGTTTTGATCTACATCATCAGTTTTTGCTGTTTGTGAAGAAGTTCTTTCCTTGTTGTTACTCACACCTCCAAACGTTATCTTTCTAGATGTTACTGCTTTTCTTCATTGTTGTATAAATCTGAAATTTCCTTATGATTTAATTTGTGGCCTTCACTTACCGAAGCCCGGTGAAGAAAATTTGGTGACTCATCATTTTTTAATGGTCTTGAGGCAAGAATGTCTATTTTACCTTCCAGTCTTCCCTCCATGGTTTTAATGGCATTCAAAAGAGTCTTTAGAGAGATCCCAGAGTCTCCAATCTCCTGAGAAGACCTCACAGAAGTCAGGGTAGGTGCAAAGGTCACATGGTGTGTAGGGTTTGGCCTAACACTGGGCAAAACAACTGATGAACTTCGTTCCTTTACAGTGTTGACACGGGGCCTATGGCTTTAAAGTAATTTTGAAGATGCAGGCCTCTCTGGAGACTTCCTCCTTCTTGGAAGCATCAGCAATTTAAAAAGACAAAATCAACTAAACCTAGAATTATTTTTCAGTGAGTGCCCCCTTTACTATGAGAAACAACACAACGTTCTAAATGAAGCTGGGATGGAAAATATACTTTAAAATGTGTTCCTTTGCTTTCAGAATGAAGAAAATACTAGTGTAAAGTATGTCCTCATGAAGAAACAAAGCAGATCTGATGAGGTCCCCTTTACCAGTATAGTCAGATTGTTAGAACCCATTTGAAGACACATTCTAGTTGCTTGGTTACCAAGGGTATCCATACACAAACGTTATAGTTAAAGAAGTTACACATGCTTACACTGTTAAAAATTCAAAATACATAATGTGATAAATTTGTAAATCATTGTTAATAGTCTCAATAGTCCCAGTCTCAATAGCCACCATGCTAACAAGTAAGCACCTTCACTACTAATACCTCTTTCAAGTGCACTATTGCAAGTATATCTTGTTGGCAATGAGTTCTGCATTCGCCTGTAATTAAAAACCCAAAGATACTTGTTCCTCACCTCTGCCAAAAGTTTTAAGGTTCAAATTAAAAAAACACTTCCTCTATGATAGAGATTCTCGATGCTTTCATCATGATGATGTTCCCTATGCATGCTCACAATACAATCTATTTTGTTTCTGAAAGGCATAACCTTCTATTCTATAATAAAGTCTGCCGAGTACATTCCTAATCCTGCAATTAGAGCATGCAAGTTGAATGTCCCAATACTGCTTCAGGCATCTTTATGAACTCTTCTGTGGTTGAGTGGAACCTTGTACATCGAGGGTGTTTAAAATATTTTTGATAAATTGAGTCAAGTGAGAGAATATTCATCTTTCTGGGATCATACGGTGAGGTGGGGAGAAAGTCACCAATTTCTTAAAAGCTAATTATTAAAACAACATAGAAGCAATCTGTTTTATAGCTGTTAATCACACCTGAGCATGTTTGCCCTCTAGTGCCTTATTCAACTTGCGTAGATGGTCGTTCTGTGAACTGGTTTCAGTAAAAGGATGTAGTTGTTCTTCTACCTGCTTAACTTTTATCTAGAGGGAAAACAGAAGAATAAACAAACAAGTCTCATTAAAGATATCTATATCTATATCTATATCTATATATATACACACACACACACACACACACACACACACTCCAAAACAGAAAAAAAAGATGTCACAAGTTTTGCAGAAAAAAATCACAGAAAATCCTTAAAACTTGTAAAAAGCGATCCTGTTTTTCTAATGATGCTATTTCAACTAAAATAGCTATTTCAACAAATAAAATAGGCTATAGCCCTATACATGTACTGAGATAATTCATTTGGTTTATAGCATTTATGGAAACTCCAAATTAACATGACTCATGAATATAACAGTGAGACTTTGTGGGTAAAATATTTCAATTTTAAAGAAATTGTGGTATCTAGTATTCAAAACCCTTTCTGAGTACGGATAATTAGAATTGTCAGTATGTAAGGAGACAAGAGTCTTGTGTTTACCCACAGAGAATTACGAAATTTGAATTAACAGAATTCTTATAGGCTGAATTATATTTGAAAACTAACTCATAAAGCTGACTACTCACATCTTTCACTTTAAAGAAAAGATGATTTGGGGGAATAAAATCATTAATATTTACTCACAAATCTCCAAATTGTGTGTTTTTCTACATTTTCTTCCTCTTATTCCCAACCCTCTCAATACAAATCGACAATTAACATTACTGAGCTTATCTCTGAATCAGAAAAAAATTCATCCAAAATTTTTAATTTAAATCAACCTTCTCCTCTCTCAGTATCTTTTCTTGTTTCCCACCTCTGAAGGGCAAACTCCTCTTGGTTGTAGCCACTGATTGTTTTCAAGAACTGTTAAAATTTGAGTGCTAATACTTCGTTTTTTTTTTAGAAAGGCTACATGAAAACACATTTTGTCTTAGGAAATCTCTCTTGTTCCATCAGCAGAATCCTTTTTCTCATCTTTGCCTGTTTCTGGTGCTCTTTTCCACAGTGTACAGTATAAAACATGTTCCATGGCTCCCCCTTAAGTGTATTCACTTAAGGTTCAGAATTAGAATGGCTGCCTCTAAAGAGAGGTATTGATGCAACACTTATTCTCACTTTAAACGGAAGCAAACTGCTGTTAACCTTAGAACTCAGTGGAAAATAATGATGAACACTCAAGAATTTTCGATTTGCCTCTCTTCAAACAAAACACAGAATATCCTTGTTCCACAATATTTCTCAGGTAACTTACGCTACCCCCAGCCTCAGAGTACTCAATAAAATGCCCTGAAACTTGTCAGATGGCATGTTCTCATCTATAAAGCACTTTACTTTTTATACTGGGTTTCTTTTTTGGAAGAACTTCTAATTCAGGACACTGAAATGGGGAAGAACACAGAAGCAAATAAATCCTGCTGCCCTCAGAGATCTGATGTCCCTGTGTCATTAAAATCCAAGTAGCTTCCACAGCTAGCTTACCAGGCAGTCTCGGAAATACCAGTATTTAGGTCAAGGTCATATCCTCCTACTGTTTCAAATGATCTAAATATATATAGATACATATTTTTAAAAATTGAGGTAGACTTGATTTATAATATGATGTAAGTTTCAACTATACAACATAGGGATTCACAATTTTTAAAGATTATACTCCATTTATAGTTATTATAAAATATCGGCTATATTCCATGTAATGTACAATATATCCTTGTAGCTTATTTTATACACAGTAGTCTGTACTTCTTAATCTCCTACCCTAATATTGCCCCTTACATATATTTTCTAATATAAAACTATAAAAACATAACACTATAGAAACTGTGGGACACCTAAGAAATGGATGAAAAGGAACGTTTTGTGTGTGTGTGTGTGTGTGTGTGTGTGGTACGCAGGCCTCTCACTGTCGTGGCCTCTCCCGTTGCGGAGCACAGGCTCCGGACACGCAGGCTCAGCGGCCATGGCTCACGGGCCCAGCCGCTCCGCGGCACGTGGGATCTTCCCGGACCGGGGCACGAACCCGCGTCCCCTGCATCGGCAGGCGGACTCTCAACCACTGCGCCACCAGGGAAGCCCTTCACCATTTTTTTAACCTGCATTCATCTGTGTATGCACACATGCACATAGCTCTATGTAATTTGACCCCATGCACTTATTCCTGTGATCACGACAACCAAGATACAGAACTGCTCCACTGCCGCAAAGAACTCACTTGTGCTACTTCTCTGTGTTCACACCCTCCCCAAAACTCATCCCGTGTCCCCTGGCAACAGTAATTTGTTCTCTATTGCTACTGTTTTTGTCATTTCAAGAATGTTATTTTAAACATTTAAAAATAATTAATTTTCGTATAATACATTCACATTTTTTAAAACAGCCTTACTGAGATATAGTTGAAATACAATAAGCTATGTATATTTAAAGTGTACAATTTTGATATATGTATAAACCATAATCATGATAATGAACACTTCCATTATCCCAAAAGTTCCCTTATGCCTCTTTGTAATTTCCCCCACTTCTTTTTTTTTTTTTTTTTTTTTTTAATTTATTTACTTATTTATTTTTGGGCTGCGTTGGGTCTTCGTTGCTGCACGCAGGCTTTCTCTTGTTGTGGCGAGCGGGGGCTACTCTTTGTTGTGGTGCACGGGCTTTTCATTGCCATGGCTTCTCTTGTGGAGCATGGGCTCTAGCTGCGTGGGCTTCAGTAGTTGTGGCGTGCGGGCTCAGTAGTGTGGCTCACGGGGTCTAGAGCGCAAGCTCAGTAGTTGTGATGAACGGGGTTAGTTGCTCCGCGGCATGTGGGATCTTCCTGGACCAGGGCTTGAACCCGTGTTCCCTCCATTGGCAGGCGGATTCTTAACCACTGCGCCACCAGGGAAGCCCTCCCCCACTTCTATATCTCCCTGTTCCTACACATCCACCCAAGGCTACCACTGACCTGTTTTCTGTCACAATCAATTCACTTTTATTTCCTAGAATTTTATATAAATGAAATCATATTTGATGTACTCATTTTTGAATGATTTTCCACTCAGCGCAATTATTGTGAGATTCACTCACTCTTCTTTATATATCAATACTTCTTCCTTTCTGTTGCTGAATAGTGTTCTGCTGAACACTGGAGTTGTTCCAGTTTTAAGCTGTTACAAGTAGAGCTGCTCTGGGCAGTTGTATACAGATCTTCGTGTAGATATATGCTTTCATTTATCTTTGGTGAATGCATAGGAGTGGACTGGCTGGGTTGTATGGTAGTAGTATGTCTCACTTTTAAAGAAACTACCAAACTATTTTCCAGAGTGGCTGAGTGATTTTACATTCCCTTCAGCAATGTATGAGAGTTCCTCCACATCTTCACTAACACTTGGGGTAATCAGTTTTTCAATCTTAGACATCCTAATAGTGTGTGGTAGTACCTCACTGCAGTTTTAATTTGCATTTCCCTAATGACTGATGTTTAACATCTTTTCAGGTGCTTATTTATCATCCGTATATCTTTTTTGGTGAAACGTGTGTTCACCAAATAAATAAAATACTTTGCACCTTTTTTTTTCGGATTGTTTTTCCTTCTTAGTGAGTTTTGAGAGTTTTTAATAAACTGTGGAGACAAGACCTGTTTCAGGTATGTGATTTGAAAATGTTTTTTTTTTCCCCCCAGCCTGTAGCTTTTCATTTTCTTAACAATGTCTTTGAAGAGCATACGTTGTCAATGTTACATTTTTTTCCTTTATGGATCATGCTTTTGATGTCAAATCTAAGAAATCTTAGTGTAATCCAAGATCACAATGGTTTCATCCTATGTTTCAGAAGTTTTACAGTGTTAAGTTTTACCTTTAGGGCTTTCATCCATTTTGAGTTAATTTTTATATATGGTAAGAGGTATGGATCAAAGGTATTTTGTTTTTTTGTTTCTGCATATGATACCCAATTGCTTTAGCACATTTGTGGAAAAGACCATCCTTTCTCTACTTTTACTTCTGTTGAAAATAAAATGTTCATAAAATTTTTCTGGATGGGTAGCACATTCACATTACTCTTAAGGTACAAAAGGATAAAGTGAAAAATCTCCCAGCCACCCAGTTTCCTTCCTCGAAAATAATGTTGCCAATTTATTACGATTCATTTTAGAGAGACTCTATTCAAAAGTGAATACATATGTATACTTCATCGCCCCAACCCTTTTGCACACAAATAGTAAAATACTCTGTATGCTCTTCTGAACCTTGACTGTTTTAACCTAATAATAGATATGTTATGATTAAGATAAATATATCTTCAAACAGTATTCCAAACTATGGATATACCATGATTTATTTAGCCAGCCTCTTACTGATGGAATTTTGGTTGTTTCTAGTCTTTTGCTAATAACAAACAATACTTCAGAAAGTAACCTTGTAAACATGTCTTATGTACAAGCTAGTGTATCTGTAGGAAAGAGTGCAACTGTGGGTGTAAAGTGATAAACAAAGCCAAATTGTCCTCCACAGGAAAAGGGCACTCCAAACAGCAGCAAAGAAGAATGCCTTTTCCCCACATCTTCCTCAATATTATACTTCCTTATAACTTTTAACCTGCAACGTTAAAAATACTTTAACGTCTTCTGTAAGGATTCAAGAATAGTACAAAAGATGCTAACTTATAAGGTTTTGAAAACCTATTGGATTTTGTTCTAGAAAAGCACATTAGGAAGAATATAGTTTTTATAATTTTACCAGTGCTTATAAATTATTTATAAAAATGAAAAGGCCACTAGCAAAAGTGCTTACAGAAAGGGTCTAAATTGTAGTTAACTCTAGAAGACAAGCTCTAGTACTTTCTATTTTTAAACACCAAACAAAGATGGATGCTCTAGTAAGTTTTCTTTGGGAAGTATTTTCCAGTGTTCAAGTTCTCAGGGCTTCTATTTATGTATTTCTACTTGAAAATCAGGCTTTACCCATTTTACTGTAAATGTTAAGACTATTAGCATTAATTTTTAAAGTGAAACTTAGATTAAAAATCTCAATGGTTACTCTTAAGCCAAATATGACATTTCTGTGTCCAAATCAAAAACTAAGTATGCAATAGCCAGAATGATGGTTTTGATCTACATCATCAGTTTTTGCTGTTTGTGAAGAAGTTCTTTCCTTGTTGTTACTCACACCTCCAAACGTTATCTTTCTAGATGTTACTGCTTTTCTTCATTGTTGTATAAATCTGAAATTTCCTTATGATTTAATTTGTGGCCTTCACTTACCGAAGCCCGGTGAAGAAAATTTGGTGACTCATCATTTTTTAATGGTCTTGAGGCAAGAATGTCTATTTTACCTTCCAGTCTTCCCTCCATGGTTTTAATGGCATTCAAAAGAGTCTTTAGAGAGATCCCAGAGTCTCCAATCTCCTGAGAAGACCTCACAGAAGTCAGGGTAGGTGCAAAGGTCACATGGTGTGTAGGGTTTGGCCTAACACTGGGCAAAACAACTGATGAACTTCGTTCCTTTACAGTGTTGACACGGGGCCTATGGCTTTAAAGTAATTTTGAAGATGCAGGCCTCTCTGGAGACTTCCTCCTTCTTGGAAGCATCAGCAATTTAAAAAGACAAAATCAACTAAACCTAGAATTATTTTTCAGTGAGTGCCCCCTTTACTATGAGAAACAACACAACGTTCTAAATGAAGCTGGGATGGAAAATATACTTTAAAATGTGTTCCTTTGCTTTCAGAATGAAGAAAATACTAGTGTAAAGTATGTCCTCATGAAGAAACAAAGCAGATCTGATGAGGTCCCCTTTACCAGTATAGTCAGATTGTTAGAACCCATTTGAAGACACATTCTAGTTGCTTGGTTACCAAGGGTATCCATACACAAACGTTATAGTTAAAGAAGTTACACATGCTTACACTGTTAAAAATTCAAAATACATAATGTGATAAATTTGTAAATCATTGTTAATAGTCTCAATAGTCCCAGTCTCAATAGCCACCATGCTAACAAGTAAGCACCTTCACTACTAATACCTCTTTCAAGTGCACTATTGCAAGTATATCTTGTTGGCAATGAGTTCTGCATTCGCCTGTAATTAAAAACCCAAAGATACTTGTTCCTCACCTCTGCCAAAAGTTTTAAGGTTCAAATTAAAAAAACACTTCCTCTATGATAGAGATTCTCGATGCTTTCATCATGATGATGTTCCCTATGCATGCTCACAATACAATCTATTTTGTTTCTGAAAGGCATAACCTTCTATTCTATAATAAAGTCTGCCGAGTACATTCCTAATCCTGCAATTAGAGCATGCAAGTTGAATGTCCCAATACTGCTTCAGGCATCTTTATGAACTCTTCTGTGGTTGAGTGGAACCTTGTACATCGAGGGTGTTTAAAATATTTTTGATAAATTGAGTCAAGTGAGAGAATATTCATCTTTCTGGGATCATACGGTGAGGTGGGGAGAGAGTCACCAATTTCTTAAAAGCTAATTATTAAAACAACATAGAAGCAATCTGTTTTATAGCTGTTAATCACACCTGAGCATGTTTGCCCTCTAGTGCCTTATTCAACTTGCGTAGATGGTCGTTCTGTGAACTGGTTTCAGTAAAAGGATGTAGTTGTTCTTCTACCTGCTTAACTTTTATCTAGAGGGAAAACAGAAGAATGAACAAACAAGTCTCATTAAAGATATCTATATCTATATCTATATCTATATATATACACACACACACACACACACACACACACACACTCCAAAACAGAAAAAAAAGATGTCACAAGTTTTGCAGAAAAAAATCACAGAAAATCCTTAAAACTTGTAAAAAGCGATCCTGTTTTTCTAATGATGCTATTTCAACTAAAATAGCTATTTCAACAAATAAAATAGGCTATAGCCCTATACATGTACTGAGATAATTCATTTGGTTTATAGCATTTATGGAAACTCCAAATTAACATGACTCATGAATATAACAGTGAGACTTTGTGGGTAAAATATTTCAATTTTAAAGAAATTGTGGTATCTAGTATTCAAAACCCTTTCTGAGTACGGATAATTAGAATTGTCAGTATGTAAGGAGACAAGAGTCTTGTGTTTACCCACAGAGAATTACGAAATTTGAATTAACAGAATTCTTATAGGCTGAATTATATTTGAAAACTAACTCATAAAGCTGACTACTCACATCTTTCACTTTAAAGAAAAGATGATTTGGGGGAATAAAATCATTAATATTTACTCACAAATCTCCAAATTGTGTGTTTTTCTACATTTTCTTCCTCTTATTCCCAACCCTCTCAATACAAATCGACAATTAACATTACTGAGCTTATCTCTGAATCAGAAAAAAATTCATCCAAAATTTTTAATTTAAATCAACCTTCTCCTCTCTCAGTATCTTTTCTTGTTTCCCACCTCTGAAGGGCAAACTCCTCTTGGTTGTAGCCACTGATTGTTTTCAAGAACTGTTAAAATTTGAGTGCTAATACTTCGTTTTTTTTTTAGAAAGGCTACATGAAAACACATTTTGTCTTAGGAAATCTCTCTTGTTCCATCAGCAGAATCCTTTTTCTCATCTTTGCCTGTTTCTGGTGCTCTTTTCCACAGTGTACAGTATAAAACATGTTCCATGGCTCCCCCTTAAGTGTATTCACTTAAGGTTCAGAATTAGAATGGCTGCCTCTAAAGAGAGGTATTGATGCAACACTTATTCTCACTTTAAACGGAAGCAAACTGCTGTTAACCTTAGAACTCAGTGGAAAATAATGATGAACACTCAAGAATTTTCGATTTGCCTCTCTTCAAACAAAACACAGAATATCCTTGTTCCACAATATTTCTCAGGTAACTTACGCTACCCCCAGCCTCAGAGTACTCAATAAAATGCCCTGAAACTTGTCAGATGGCATGTTCTCATCTATAAAGCACTTTACTTTTTATACTGGGTTTCTTTTTTGGAAGAACTTCTAATTCAGGACACTGAAATGGGGAAGAACACAGAAGCAAATAAATCCTGCTGCCCTCAGAGATCTGATGTCCCTGTGTCATTAAAATCCAAGTAGCTTCCACAGCTAGCTTACCAGGCAGTCTCGGAAATACCAGTATTTAGGTCAAGGTCATATCCTCCTACTGTTTCAAATGATCTAAATATATATAGATACATATTTTTAAAAATTGAGGTAGACTTGATTTATAATATGATGTAAGTTTCAACTATACAACATAGGGATTCACAATTTTTAAAGATTATACTCCATTTATAGTTATTATAAAATATCGGCTATATTCCATGTAATGTACAATATATCCTTGTAGCTTATTTTATACACAGTAGTCTGTACTTCTTAATCTCCTACCCTAATATTGCCCCTTACATATATTTTCTAATATAAAACTATAAAAACATAACACTATAGAAACTGTGGGACACCTAAGAAATGGATGAAAAGGAACGTTTTGTGTGTGTGTGTGTGTGTGTGTGTGTGGTACGCAGGCCTCTCACTGTCGTGGCCTCTCCCGTTGCGGAGCACAGGCTCCGGACACGCAGGCTCAGCGGCCATGGCTCACGGGCCCAGCCGCTCCGCGGCACGTGGGATCTTCCCGGACCGGGGCACGAACCCGCGTCCCCTGCATCGGCAGGCGGACTCTCAACCACTGCGCCACCAGGGAAGCCCTTCACCATTTTTTTAACCTGCATTCATCTGTGTATGCACACATGCACATAGCTCTATGTAATTTGACCCCATGCACTTATTCCTGTGATCACGACAACCAAGATACAGAACTGCTCCACTGCCGCAAAGAACTCACTTGTGCTACTTCTCTGTGTTCACACCCTCCCCAAAACTCATCCCGTGTCCCCTGGCAACAGTAATTTGTTCTCTATTGCTACTGTTTTTGTCATTTCAAGAATGTTATTTTAAACATTTAAAAATAATTAATTTTCGTATAATACATTCACATTTTTTAAAACAGCCTTACTGAGATATAGTTGAAATACAATAAGCTATGTATATTTAAAGTGTACAATTTTGATATATGTATAAACCATAATCATGATAATGAACACTTCCATTATCCCAAAAGTTCCCTTATGCCTCTTTGTAATTTCCCCCACTTCTTTTTTTTTTTTTTTTTTTTTTAAATTTATTTACTTATTTATTTTTGGGCTGCGTTGGGTCTTCGTTGCTGCACGCAGGCTTTCTCTTGTTGTGGCGAGCGGGGGCTACTCTTTGTTGTGGTGCACGGGCTTTTCATTGCCATGGCTTCTCTTGTGGAGCATGGGCTCTAGCTGCGTGGGCTTCAGTAGTTGTGGCGTGCGGGCTCAGTAGTGTGGCTCACGGGGTCTAGAGCGCAAGCTCAGTAGTTGTGATGAACGGGGTTAGTTGCTCCGCGGCATGTGGGATCTTCCTGGACCAGGGCTTGAACCCGTGTTCCCTCCATTGGCAGGCGGATTCTTAACCACTGCGCCACCAGGGAAGCCCTCCCCCACTTCTATATCTCCCTGTTCCTACACATCCACCCAAGGCTACCACTGACCTGTTTTCTGTCACAATCAATTCACTTTTATTTCCTAGAATTTTATATAAATGAAATCATATTTGATGTACTCATTTTTGAATGATTTTCCACTCAGCGCAATTATTGTGAGATTCACTCACTCTTCTTTATATATCAATACTTCTTCCTTTCTGTTGCTGAATAGTGTTCTGCTGAACACTGGAGTTGTTCCAGTTTTAAGCTGTTACAAGTAGAGCTGCTCTGGGCAGTTGTATACAGATCTTCGTGTAGATATATGCTTTCATTTATCTTTGGTGAATGCATAGGAGTGGACTGGCTGGGTTGTATGGTAGTAGTATGTCTCACTTTTAAAGAAACTACCAAACTATTTTCCAGAGTGGCTGAGTGATTTTACATTCCCTTCAGCAATGTATGAGAGTTCCTCCACATCTTCACTAACACTTGGGGTAATCAGTTTTTCAATCTTAGACATCCTAATAGTGTGTGGTAGTACCTCACTGCAGTTTTAATTTGCATTTCCCTAATGACTGATGTTTAACATCTTTTCAGGTGCTTATTTATCATCCGTATATCTTTTTTGGTGAAACGTGTGTTCACCAAATAAATAAAATACTTTGCACCTTTTTTTTTCGGATTGTTTTTCCTTCTTAGTGAGTTTTGAGAGTTTTTAATAAACTGTGGAGACAAGACCTTTTTCAGGTATGTGATTTGAAAATGTTTCTTTTTTCCCCCCAGCCTGTAGCTTTTCATTTTCTTAACAATGTCTTTGAAGAGCATACGTTGTCAATGTTACATTTTTTTCCTTTATGGATCATGCTTTTGATGTCAAATCTAAGAAATCTTAGTGTAATCCAAGATCACAATGGTTTCATCCTATGTTTCAGAAGTTTTACAGTGTTAAGTTTTACCTTTAGGGCTTTCATCCATTTTGAGTTAATTTTTATATATGGTAAGAGGTATGGATCAAAGGTATTTTGTTTTTTTGTTTCTGCATATGATACCCAATTGCTTTAGCACATTTGTTGAAAAGACCATCCTTTCTCTACTTTTACTTCTGTTGAAAATAAAATGTTCATAAAATTTTTCTGGATGGGTAGCACATTCACATTACTCTTAAGGTACAAAAGGATAAAGTGAAAAATCTCCCAGCCACCCAGTTTCCTTCCTCGAAAATAATGTTGCCAATTTATTACGATTCATTTTAGAGAGACTCTATTCAAAAGTGAATACATATGTATACTTCATCGCCCCAACTCTTTTGCACACAAATAGTAAAATACTCTGTATGCTCTTCTGAACCTTGACTGTTTTAACCTAATAATAGATATGTTATGATTAAGATAAATATATCTTCAAACAGTATTCCAAACTATGGATATACCATGATTTATTTAGCCAGCCTCTTACTGATGGAATTTTGGTTGTTTCTAGTCTTTTGCTAATAACAAACAATACTTCAGAAAGTAACCTTGTAAACATGTCTTATGTACAAGCTAGTGTATCTGTAGGAAAGAGTGCAACTGTGGGTGTAAAGTGATAAACAAAGCCAAATTGTCCTCCACAGGAAAAGGGCACTCCAAACAGCAGCAAAGAAGAATGCCTTTTCCCCACATCTTCCTCAATATTATACTTCCTTATAACTTTTAACCTGCAACGTTAAAAATACTTTAACGTCTTCTGTAAGGATTCAAGAATAGTACAAAAGATGCTAACTCATAAGGTTTTGAAAACCTATTGGATTTTGTTCTAGAAAAGCACATTAGGAAGAATATAGTTTTTATAATTTTACCAGTGCTTATAAATTATTTATAAAAATGAAAAGGCCACTAGCAATAAGTGCTTACAGAAAGGGTCTAAATTGTAGTTAACTCTAGAAGACAAGCTCTAGTACTTTCTATTTTTAAACACCAAACAAAGATGGATGCTCTAGTAAGTTTTCTTTGGGAAGTATTTTCCAGTGTTCAAGTTCTCAGGGCTTCTATTTATGTATTTCTACTTGAAAATCAGGCTTTACCCATTTTACTGTAAATGTTAAGACTATTAGCATTAATTTTTAAAGTGAAACTTAGATTAAAAATCTCAATGGTTACTCTTAAGCCAAATATGACATTTCTGTGTCCAAATCAAAAACTAAGTATGCAATAGCCAGAATGATGGTTTTGATCTACATCATCAGTTTTTGCTGTTTGTGAAGAAGTTCTTTCCTTGTTGTTACTCACACCTCCAAACGTTATCTTTCTAGATGTTACTGCTTTTCTTCATTGTTGTATAAATCTGAAATTTCCTTATGATTTAATTTGTGGCCTTCACTTACCGAAGCCCGGTGAAGAAAATTTGGTGACTCATCATTTTTTAATGGTCTTGAGGCAAGAATGTCTATTTTACCTTCCAGTCTTCCCTCCATGGTTTTAATGGCATTCAAAAGAGTCTTTAGAGAGATCCCAGAGTCTCCAATCTCCTGAGAAGACCTCACAGAAGTCAGGGTAGGTGCAAAGGTCACATGGTGTGTAGGGTTTGGCCTAACACTGGGCAAAACAACTGATGAACTTCGTTCCTTTACAGTGTTGACACGGGGCCTATGGCTTTAAAGTAATTTTGAAGATGCAGGCCTCTCTGGAGACTTCCTCCTTCTTGGAAGCATCAGCAATTTAAAAAGACAAAATCAACTAAACCTAGAATTATTTTTCAGTGAGTGCCCCCTTTACTATGAGAAACAACACAACGTTCTAAATGAAGCTGGGATGGAAAATATACTTTAAAATGTGTTCCTTTGCTTTCAGAATGAAGAAAATACTAGTGTAAAGTATGTCCTCATGAAGAAACAAAGCAGATCTGATGAGGTCCCCTTTACCAGTATAGTCAGATTGTTAGAACCCATTTGAAGACACATTCTAGTTGCTTGGTTACCAAGGGTATCCATACACAAACGTTATAGTTAAAGAAGTTACACATGCTTACACTGTTAAAAATTCAAAATACATAATGTGATAAATTTGTAAATCATTGTTAATAGTCTCAATAGTCCCAGTCTCAATAGCCACCATGCTAACAAGTAAGCACCTTCACTACTAATACCTCTTTCAAGTGCACTATTGCAAGTATATCTTGTTGGCAATGAGTTCTGCATTCGCCTGTAATTAAAAACCCAAAGATACTTGTTCCTCACCTCTGCCAAAAGTTTTAAGGTTCAAATTAAAAAAACACTTCCTCTATGATAGAGATTCTCGATGCTTTCATCATGATGATGTTCCCTATGCATGCTCACAATACAATCTATTTTGTTTCTGAAAGGCATAACCTTCTATTCTATAATAAAGTCTGCCGAGTACATTCCTAATCCTGCAATTAGAGCATGCAAGTTGAATGTCCCAATACTGCTTCAGGCATCTTTATGAACTCTTCTGTGGTTGAGTGGAACCTTGTACATCGAGGGTGTTTAAAATATTTTTGATAAATTGAGTCAAGTGAGAGAATATTCATCTTTCTGGGATCATACGGTGAGGTGGGGAGAAAGTCACCAATTTCTTAAAAGCTAATTATTAAAACAACATAGAAGCAATCTGTTTTATAGCTGTTAATCACACCTGAGCATGTTTGCCCTCTAGTGCCTTATTCAACTTGCGTAGATGGTCGTTCTGTGAACTGGTTTCAGTAAAAGGATGTAGTTGTTCTTCTACCTGCTTAACTTTTATCTAGAGGGAAAACAGAAGAATAAACAAACAAGTCTCATTAAAGATATCTATATCTATATCTATATCTATATACACACACACACACACACACACACACACACACACACACACTCCAAAACAGAAAAAAAAGATGTCACAAGTTTTGCAGAAAAAAATCACAGAAAATCCTTAAAACTTGTAAAAAGCGATCCTGTTTTTCTAATGATGCTATTTCAACTAAAATAGCTATTTCAACAAATAAAATAGGCTATAGCCCTATACATGTACTGAGATAATTCATTTGGTTTATAGCATTTATGGAAACTCCAAATTAACATGACTCATGAATATAACAGTGAGACTTTGTGGGTAAAATATTTCAATTTTAAAGAAATTGTGGTATCTAGTATTCAAAACCCTTTCTGAGTACGGATAATTAGAATTGTCAGTATGTAAGGAGACAAGAGTCTTGTGTTTACCCACAGAGAATTACGAAATTTGAATTAACAGAATTCTTATAGGCTGAATTATATTTGAAAACTAACTCATAAAGCTGACTACTCACATCTTTCACTTTAAAGAAAAGATGATTTGGGGGAATAAAATCATTAATATTTACTCACAAATCTCCAAATTGTGTGTTTTTCTACATTTTCTTCCTCTTATTCCCAACCCTCTCAATACAAATCGACAATTAACATTACTGAGCTTATCTCTGAATCAGAAAAAAATTCATCCAAAATTTTTAATTTAAATCAACCTTCTCCTCTCTCAGTATCTTTTCTTGTTTCCCACCTCTGAAGGGCAAACTCCTCTTGGTTGTAGCCACTGATTGTTTTCAAGAACTGTTAAAATTTGAGTGCTAATACTTCGTGTTTTTTTTAGAAAGGCTACATGAAAACACATTTTGTCTTAGGAAATCTCTCTTGTTCCATCAGCAGAATCCTTTTTCTCATCTTTGCCTGTTTCTGGTGCTCTTTTCCACAGTGTACAGTATAAAACATGTTCCATGGCTCCCCCTTAAGTGTATTCACTTAAGGTTCAGAATTAGAATGGCTGCCTCTAAAGAGAGGTATTGATGCAACACTTATTCTCACTTTAAACGGAAGCAAACTGCTGTTAACCTTAGAACTCAGTGGAAAATAATGATGAACACTCAAGAATTTTCGATTTGCCTCTCTTCAAACAAAACACAGAATATCCTTGTTCCACAATATTTCTCAGGTAACTTACGCTACCCCCAGCCTCAGAGTACTCAATAAAATGCCCTGAAACTTGTCAGATGGCATGTTCTCATCTATAAAGCACTTTACTTTTTATACTGGGTTTCTTTTTTGGAAGAACTTCTAATTCAGGACACTGAAATGGGGAAGAACACAGAAGCAAATAAATCCTGCTGCCCTCAGAGATCTGATGTCCCTGTGTCATTAAAATCCAAGTAGCTTCCACAGCTAGCTTACCAGGCAGTCTCGGAAATACCAGTATTTAGGTCAAGGTCATATCCTCCTACTGTTTCAAATGATCTAAATATATATAGATACATATTTTTAAAAATTGAGGTAGACTTGATTTATAATATGATGTAAGTTTCAACTATACAACATAGGGATTCACAATTTTTAAAGATTATACTCCATTTATAGTTATTATAAAATATCGGCTATATTCCATGTAATGTACAATATATCCTTGTAGCTTATTTTATACACAGTAGTCTGTACTTCTTAATCTCCTACCCTAATATTGCCCCTTACATATATTTTCTAATATAAAACTATAAAAACATAACACTATAGAAACTGTGGGACACCTAAGAAATGGATGAAAAGGAACGTTTTGTGTGTGTGTGTGTGTGTGTGTGTGTGGTACGCAGGCCTCTCACTGTCGTGGCCTCTCCCGTTGCGGAGCACAGGCTCCGGACACGCAGGCTCAGCGGCCATGGCTCACGGGCCCAGCCGCTCCGCGGCACGTGGGATCTTCCCGGACCGGGGCACGAACCCGCGTCCCCTGCATCGGCAGGCGGACTCTCAACCACTGCGCCACCAGGGAAGCCCTTCACCATTTTTTTAACCTGCATTCATCTGTGTATGCACACATGCACATAGCTCTATGTAATTTGACCCCATGCACTTATTCCTGTGATCACGACAACCAAGATACAGAACTGCTCCACTGCCGCAAAGAACTCACTTGTGCTACTTCTCTGTGTTCACACCCTCCCCAAAACTCATCCCGTGTCCCCTGGCAACAGTAATTTGTTCTCTATTGCTACTGTTTTTGTCATTTCAAGAATGTTATTTTAAACATTTAAAAATAATTAATTTTCGTATAATACATTCACATTTTTTAAAACAGCCTTACTGAGATATAGTTGAAATACAATAAGCTATGTATATTTAAAGTGTACAATTTTGATATATGTATAAACCATAATCATGATAATGAACACTTCCATTATCCCAAAAGTTCCCTTATGCCTCTTTGTAATTTCCCCCACTTCTTTTTTTTTTTTTTTTTTTAAATTTATTTACTTATTTATTTTTGGGCTGCGTTGGGTCTTCGTTGCTGCACGCAGGCTTTCTCTTGTTGTGGCGAGCGGGGGCTACTCTTTGTTGTGGTGCACGGGCTTTTCATTGCCATGGCTTCTCTTGTGGAGCATGGGCTCTAGCTGCGTGGGCTTCAGTAGTTGTGGCGTGCGGGCTCAGTAGTGTGGCTCACGGGGTCTAGAGCGCAAGCTCAGTAGTTGTGATGAACGGGGTTAGTTGCTCCGCGGCATGTGGGATCTTCCTGGACCAGGGCTTGAACCCGTGTTCCCTCCATTGGCAGGCGGATTCTTAACCACTGCGCCACCAGGGAAGCCCTCCCCCACTTCTATATCTCCCTGTTCCTACACATCCACCCAAGGCTACCACTGACCTGTTTTCTGTCACAATCAATTCACTTTTATTTCCTAGAATTTTATATAAATGAAATCATATTTGATGTACTCATTTTTGAATGATTTTCCACTCAGCGCAATTATTGTGAGATTCACTCACTCTTCTTTATATATCAATACTTCTTCCTTTCTGTTGCTGAATAGTGTTCTGCTGAACACTGGAGTTGTTCCAGTTTTAAGCTGTTACAAGTAGAGCTGCTCTGGGCAGTTGTATACAGATCTTCGTGTAGATATATGCTTTCATTTATCTTTGGTGAATGCATAGGAGTGGACTGGCTGGGTTGTATGGTAGTAGTATGTCTCACTTTTAAAGAAACTACCAAACTATTTTCCAGAGTGGCTGAGTGATTTTACATTCCCTTCAGCAATGTATGAGAGTTCCTCCACATCTTCACTAACACTTGGGGTAATCAGTTTTTCAATCTTAGACATCCTAATAGTGTGTGGTAGTACCTCACTGCAGTTTTAATTTGCATTTCCCTAATGACTGATGTTTAACATCTTTTCAGGTGCTTATTTATCATCCGTATATCTTTTTTGGTGAAACGTGTGTTCACCAAATAAATAAAATACTTTGCACCTTTTTTTTTCGGATTGTTTTTCCTTCTTAGTGAGTTTTGAGAGTTTTTAATAAACTGTGGAGACAAGACCTTTTTCAGGTATGTGATTTGAAAATGTTTTTTTTTTCCCCCCAGCCTGTAGCTTTTCATTTTCTTAACAATGTCTTTGAAGAGCATACGTTGTCAATGTTACATTTTTTTCCTTTATGGATCATGCTTTTGATGTCAAATCTAAGAAATCTTAGTGTAATCCAAGATCACAATGGTTTCATCCTATGTTTCAGAAGTTTTACAGTGTTAAGTTTTACCTTTAGGGCTTTCATCCATTTTGAGTTAATTTTTATATATGGTAAGAGGTATGGATCAAAGGTATTTTGTTTTTTTGTTTCTGCATATGATACCCAATTGCTTTAGCACATTTGTTGAAAAGACCATCCTTTCTCTACTTTTACTTCTGTTGAAAATAAAATGTTCATAAAATTTTTCTGGATGGGTAGCACATTCACATTACTCTTAAGGTACAAAAGGATAAAGTGAAAAATCTCCCAGCCACCCAGTTTCCTTCCTCGAAAATAATGTTGCCAATTTATTACGATTCATTTTAGAGAGACTCTATTCAAAAGTGAATACATATGTATACTTCATCGCCCCAACCCTTTTGCACACAAATAGTAAAATACTCTGTATGCTCTTCTGAACCTTGACTGTTTTAACCTAATAATAGATATGTTATGATTAAGATAAATATATCTTCAAACAGTATTCCAAACTATGGATATACCATGATTTATTTAGCCAGCCTCTTACTGATGGAATTTTGGTTGTTTCTAGTCTTTTGCTAATAACAAACAATACTTCAGAAAGTAACCTTGTAAACATGTCTTATGTACAAGCTAGTGTATCTGTAGGAAAGAGTGCAACTGTGGGTGTAAAGTGATAAACAAAGCCAAATTGTCCTCCACAGGAAAAGGGCACTCCAAACAGCAGCAAAGAAGAATGCCTTTTCCCCACATCTTCCTCAATATTATACTTCCTTATAACTTTTAACCTGCAACGTTAAAAATACTTTAACGTCTTCTGTAAGGATTCAAGAATAGTACAAAAGATGCTAACTTATAAGGTTTTGAAAACCTATTGGATTTTGTTCTAGAAAAGCACATTAGGAAGAATATAGTTTTTATAATTTTACCAGTGCTTATAAATTATTTATAAAAATGAAAAGGCCACTAGCAAAAGTGCTTACAGAAAGGGTCTAAATTGTAGTTAACTCTAGAAGACAAGCTCTAGTACTTTCTATTTTTAAACACCAAACAAAGATGGATGCTCTAGTAAGTTTTCTTTGGGAAGTATTTTCCAGTGTTCAAGTTCTCAGGGCTTCTATTTATGTATTTCTACTTGAAAATCAGGCTTTACCCATTTTACTGTAAATGTTAAGACTATTAGCATTAATTTTTAAAGTGAAACTTAGATTAAAAATCTCAATGGTTACTCTTAAGCCAAATATGACATTTCTGTGTCCAAATCAAAAACTAAGTATGCAATAGCCAGAATGATGGTTTTGATCTACATCATCAGTTTTTGCTGTTTGTGAAGAAGTTCTTTCCTTGTTGTTACTCACACCTCCAAACGTTATCTTTCTAGATGTTACTGCTTTTCTTCATTGTTGTATAAATCTGAAATTTCCTTATGATTTAATTTGTGGCCTTCACTTACCGAAGCCCGGTGAAGAAAATTTGGTGACTCATCATTTTTTAATGGTCTTGAGGCAAGAATGTCTATTTTACCTTCCAGTCTTCCCTCCATGGTTTTAATGGCATTCAAAAGAGTCTTTAGAGAGATCCCAGAGTCTCCAATCTCCTGAGAAGACCTCACAGAAGTCAGGGTAGGTGCAAAGGTCACATGGTGTGTAGGGTTTGGCCTAACACTGGGCAAAACAACTGATGAACTTCGTTCCTTTACAGTGTTGACATGGGGCCTATGGCTTTAAAGTAATTTTGAAGATGCAGGCCTCTCTGGAGACTTCCTCCTTCTTGGAAGCATCAGCAATTTAAAAAGACAAAATCAACTAAACCTAGAATTATTTTTCAGTGAGTGCCCCCTTTACTATGAGAAACAACACAACGTTCTAAATGAAGCTGGGATGGAAAATATACTTTAAAATGTGTTCCTTTGCTTTCAGAATGAAGAAAATACTAGTGTAAAGTATGTCCTCATGAAGAAACAAAGCAGATCTGATGAGGTCCCCTTTACCAGTATAGTCAGATTGTTAGAACCCATTTGAAGACACATTCTAGTTGCTTGGTTACCAAGGGTATCCATACACAAACGTTATAGTTAAAGAAGTTACACATGCTTACACTGTTAAAAATTCAAAATACATAATGTGATAAATTTGTAAATCATTGTTAATAGTCTCAATAGTCCCAGTCTCAATAGCCACCATGCTAACAAGTAAGCACCTTCACTACTAATACCTCTTTCAAGTGCACTATTGCAAGTATATCTTGTTGGCAATGAGTTCTGCATTCGCCTGTAATTAAAAACCCAAAGATACTTGTTCCTCACCTCTGCCAAAAGTTTTAAGGTTCAAATTAAAAAAACACTTCCTCTATGATAGAGATTCTCGATGCTTTCATCATGATGATGTTCCCTATGCATGCTCACAATACAATCTATTTTGTTTCTGAAAGGCATAACCTTCTATTCTATAATAAAGTCTGCCGAGTACATTCCTAATCCTGCAATTAGAGCATGCAAGTTGAATGTCCCAATACTGCTTCAGGCATCTTTATGAACTCTTCTGTGGTTGAGTGGAACCTTGTACATCGAGGGTGTTTAAAATATTTTTGATAAATTGAGTCAAGTGAGAGAATATTCATCTTTCTGGGATCATACGGTGAGGTGGGGAGAAAGTCACCAATTTCTTAAAAGCTAATTATTAAAACAACATAGAAGCAATCTGTTTTATAGCTGTTAATCACACCTGAGCATGTTTGCCCTCTAGTGCCTTATTCAACTTGCGTAGATGGTCGTTCTGTGAACTGGTTTCAGTAAAAGGATGTAGTTGTTCTTCTACCTGCTTAACTTTTATCTAGAGGGAAAACAGAAGAATAAACAAACAAGTCTCATTAAAGATATCTATATCTATATCTATATCTATATACACACACACACACACACACACACACACACACACACACACTCCAAAACAGAAAAAAAAGATGTCACAAGTTTTGCAGAAAAAAATCACAGAAAATCCTTAAAACTTGTAAAAAGCGATCCTGTTTTTCTAATGATGCTATTTCAACTAAAATAGCTATTTCAACAAATAAAATAGGCTATAGCCCTATACATGTACTGAGATAATTCATTTGGTTTATAGCATTTATGGAAACTCCAAATTAACATGACTCGTGAATATAACAGTGAGACTTTGTGGGTAAAATATTTCAATTTTAAAGAAATTGTGGTATCTAGTATTCAAAACCCTTTCTGAGTACGGATAATTAGAATTGTCAGTATGTAAGGAGACAAGAGTCTTGTGTTTACCCACAGAGAATTACGAAATTTGAATTAACAGAATTCTTATAGGCTGAATTATATTTGAAAACTAACTCATAAAGCTGACTACTCACATCTTTCACTTTAAAGAAAAGATGATTTGGGGGAATAAAATCATTAATATTTACTCACAAATCTCCAAATTGTGTGTTTTTCTACATTTTCTTCCTCTTATTCCCAACCCTCTCAATACAAATCGACAATTAACATTACTGAGCTTATCTCTGAATCAGAAAAAAATTCATCCAAAATTTTTAATTTAAATCAACCTTCTCCTCTCTCAGTATCTTTTCTTGTTTCCCACCTCTGAAGGGCAAACTCCTCTTGGTTGTAGCCACTGATTGTTTTCAAGAACTGTTAAAATTTGAGTGCTAATACTTCGTTTTTTTTTTTAGAAAGGCTACATGAAAACACATTTTGTCTTAGGAAATCTCTCTTGTTCCATCAGCAGAATCCTTTTTCTCATCTTTGCCTGTTTCTGGTGCTCTTTTCCACAGTGTACAGTATAAAACATGTTCCATGGCTCCCCCTTAAGTGTATTCACTTAAGGTTCAGAATTAGAATGGCTGCCTCTAAAGAGAGGTATTGATGCAACACTTATTCTCACTTTAAACGGAAGCAAACTGCTGTTAACCTTAGAACTCAGTGGAAAATAATGATGAACACTCAAGAATTTTCGATTTGCCTCTCTTCAAACAAAACACAGAATATCCTTGTTCCACAATATTTCTCAGGTAACTTACGCTACCCCCAGCCTCAGAGTACTCAATAAAATGCCCTGAAACTTGTCAGATGGCATGTTCTCATCTATAAAGCACTTTACTTTTTATACTGGGTTTCTTTTTTGGAAGAACTTCTAATTCAGGACACTGAAATGGGGAAGAACACAGAAGCAAATAAATCCTGCTGCCCTCAGAGATCTGATGTCCCTGTGTCATTAAAATCCAAGTAGCTTCCACAGCTAGCTTACCAGGCAGTCTCGGAAATACCAGTATTTAGGTCAAGGTCATATCCTCCTACTGTTTCAAATGATCTAAATATATATAGATACATATTTTTAAAAATTGAGGTAGACTTGATTTATAATATGATGTAAGTTTCAACTATACAACATAGGGATTCACAATTTTTAAAGATTATACTCCATTTATAGTTATTATAAAATATCGGCTATATTCCATGTAATGTACAATATATCCTTGTAGCTTATTTTATACACAGTAGTCTGTACTTCTTAATCTCCTACCCTAATATTGCCCCTTACATATATTTTCTAATATAAAACTATAAAAACATAACACTATAGAAACTGTGGGACACCTAAGAAATGGATGAAAAGGAACGTTTTGTGTGTGTGTGTGTGTGTGTGTGTGTGGTACGCAGGCCTCTCACTGTCGTGGCCTCTCCCGTTGCAGAGCACAGGCTCCGGACACGCAGGCTCAGCGGCCATGGCTCACGGGCCCAGCCGCTCCGCGGCACGTGGGATCTTCCCGGACCGGGGCACGAACCCGCGTCCCCTGCATCGGCAGGCGGACTCTCAACCACTGCGCCACCAGGGAAGCCCTTCACCATTTTTTTAACCTGCATTCATCTGTGTATGCACACATGCACATAGCTCTATGTAATTTGACCCCATGCACTTATTCCTGTGATCACGACAACCAAGATACAGAACTGCTCCACTGCCGCAAAGAACTCACTTGTGCTACTTCTCTGTGTTCACACCCTCCCCAAAACTCATCCCGTGTCCCCTGGCAACAGTAATTTGTTCTCTATTGCTACTGTTTTTGTCATTTCAAGAATGTTATTTTAAACATTTAAAAATAATTAATTTTCGTATAATACATTCACATTTTTTAAAACAGCCTTACTGAGATATAGTTGAAATACAATAAGCTATGTATATTTAAAGTGTACAATTTTGATATATGTATAAACCATAATCATGATAATGAACACTTCCATTATCCCAAAAGTTCCCTTATGCCTCTTTGTAATTTCCCCCACTTCTTTTTTTTTTTTTTTTTTTTAAATTTATTTACTTATTTATTTTTGGGCTGCGTTGGGTCTTCGTTGCTGCACGCAGGCTTTCTCTTGTTGTGGCGAGCGGGGGCTACTCTTTGTTGTGGTGCACGGGCTTTTCATTGCCATGGCTTCTCTTGTGGAGCATGGGCTCTAGCTGCGTGGGCTTCAGTAGTTGTGGCGTGCGGGCTCAGTAGTGTGGCTCACGGGGTCTAGAGCGCAAGCTCAGTAGTTGTGATGAACGGGGTTAGTTGCTCTGCGGCATGTGGGATCTTCCTGGACCAGGGCTTGAACCCGTGTTCCCTCCATTGGCAGGCGGATTCTTAACCACTGCGCCACCAGGGAAGCCCTCCCCCACTTCTATATCTCCCTGTTCCTACACATCCACCCAAGGCTACCACTGACCTGTTTTCTGTCACAATCAATTCACTTTTATTTCCTAGAATTTTATATAAATGAAATCATATTTGATGTACTCATTTTTGAATGATTTTCCACTCAGCGCAATTATTGTGAGATTCACTCACTCTTCTTTATATATCAATACTTCTTCCTTTCTGTTGCTGAATAGTGTTCTGCTGAACACTGGAGTTGTTCCAGTTTTAAGCTGTTACAAGTAGAGCTACTCTGGGCAGTTGTATACAGATCTTCGTGTAGATATATGCTTTCATTTATCTTTGGTGAATGCATAGGAGTGGACTGGCTGGGTTGTATGGTAGTAGTATGTCTCACTTTTAAAGAAACTACCAAACTATTTTCCAGAGTGGCTGAGTGATTTTACATTCCCTTCAGCAATGTATGAGAGTTCCTCCACATCTTCACTAACACTTGGGGTAATCAGTTTTTCAATCTTAGACATCCTAATAGTGTGTGGTAGTACCTCACTGCAGTTTTAATTTGCATTTCCCTAATGACTGATGTTTAACATCTTTTCAGGTGCTTATTTATCATCCGTATATCTTTTTTGGTGAAACGTGTGTTCACCAAATAAATAAAATACTTTGCACCTTTTTTTTTCGGATTGTTTTTCCTTCTTAGTGAGTTTTGAGAGTTTTTAATAAACTGTGGAGACAAGACCTTTTTCAGATATGTGATTTGAAAATGTTTTTTTTTTCCCCCCAGCCTGTAGCTTTTCATTTTCTTAACAATGTCTTTGAAGAGCATACGTTGTCAATGTTACATTTTTTTCCTTTATGGATCATGCTTTTGATGTCAAATCTAAGAAATCTTAGTGTAATCCAAGATCACAATGGTTTCATCCTATGTTTCAGAAGTTTTACAGTGTTAAGTTTTACCTTTAGGGCTTTCATCCATTTTGAGTTAATTTTTATATATGGTAAGAGGTATGGATCAAAGGTATTTTGTTTTTTTGTTTCTGCATATGATACCCAATTGCTTTAGCACATTTGTGGAAAAGACCATCCTTTCTCTACTTTTACTTCTGTTGAAAATAAAATGTTCATAAAATTTTTCTGGATGGGTAGCACATTCACATTACTCTTAAGGTACAAAAGGATAAAGTGAAAAATCTCCCAGCCACCCAGTTTCCTTCCTCGAAAATAATGTTGCCAATTTATTACGATTCATTTTAGAGAGACTCTATTCAAAAGTGAATACATATGTATACTTCATCGCCCCAACCCTTTTGCACACAAATAGTAAAATACTCTGTATGCTCTTCTGAACCTTGACTGTTTTAACCTAATAATAGATATGTTATGATTAAGATAAATATATCTTCAAACAGTATTCCAAACTATGGATATACCATGATTTATTTAGCCAGCCTCTTACTGATGGAATTTTGGTTGTTTCTAGTCTTTTGCTAATAACAAACAATACTTCAGAAAGTAACCTTGTAAACATGTCTTATGTACAAGCTAGTGTATCTGTAGGAAAGAGTGCAACTGTGGGTGTAAAGTGATAAACAAAGCCAAATTGTCCTCCACAGGAAAAGGGCACTCCAAACAGCAGCAAAGAAGAATGCCTTTTCCCCACATCTTCCTCAATATTATACTTCCTTATAACTTTTAACCTGCAACGTTAAAAATACTTTAACGTCTTCTGTAAGGATTCAAGAATAGTACAAAAGATGCTAACTTATAAGGTTTTGAAAACCTATTGGATTTTGTTCTAGAAAAGCACATTAGGAAGAATATAGTTTTTATAATTTTACCAGTGCTTATAAATTATTTATAAAAATGAAAAGGCCACTAGCAAAAGTGCTTACAGAAAGGGTCTAAATTGTAGTTAACTCTAGAAGACAAGCTCTAGTACTTTCTATTTTTAAACACCAAACAAAGATGGATGCTCTAGTAAGTTTTCTTTGGGAAGTATTTTCCAGTGTTCAAGTTCTCAGGGCTTCTATTTATGTATTTCTACTTGAAAATCAGGCTTTACCCATTTTACTGTAAATGTTAAGACTATTAGCATTAATTTTTAAAGTGAAACTTAGATTAAAAATCTCAATGGTTACTCTTAAGCCAAATATGACATTTCTGTGTCCAAATCAAAAACTAAGTATGCAATAGCCAGAATGATGGTTTTGATCTACATCATCAGTTTTTGCTGTTTGTGAAGAAGTTCTTTCCTTGTTGTTACTCACACCTCCAAACGTTATCTTTCTAGATGTTACTGCTTTTCTTCATTGTTGTATAAATCTGAAATTTCCTTATGATTTAATTTGTGGCCTTCACTTACCGAAGCCCGGTGAAGAAAATTTGGTGACTCATCATTTTTTAATGGTCTTGAGGCAAGAATGTCTATTTTACCTTCCAGTCTTCCCTCCATGGTTTTAATGGCATTCAAAAGAGTCTTTAGAGAGATCCCAGAGTCTCCAATCTCCTGAGAAGACCTCACAGAAGTCAGGGTAGGTGCAAAGGTCACATGGTGTGTAGGGTTTGGCCTAACACTGGGCAAAACAACTGATGAACTTCGTTCCTTTACAGTGTTGACACGGGGCCTATGGCTTTAAAGTAATTTTGAAGATGCAGGCCTCTCTGGAGACTTCCTCCTTCTTGGAAGCATCAGCAATTTAAAAAGACAAAATCAACTAAACCTAGAATTATTTTTCAGTGAGTGCCCCCTTTACTATGAGAAACAACACAACGTTCTAAATGAAGCTGGGATGGAAAATATACTTTAAAATGTGTTCCTTTGCTTTCAGAATGAAGAAAATACTAGTGTAAAGTATGTCCTCATGAAGAAACAAAGCAGATCTGATGAGGTCCCCTTTACCAGTATAGTCAGATTGTTAGAACCCATTTGAAGACACATTCTAGTTGCTTGGTTACCAAGGGTATCCATACACAAACGTTATAGTTAAAGAAGTTACACATGCTTACACTGTTAAAAATTCAAAATACATAATGTGATAAATTTGTAAATCATTGTTAATAGTCTCAATAGTCCCAGTCTCAATAGCCACCATGCTAACAAGTAAGCACCTTCACTACTAATACCTCTTTCAAGTGCACTATTGCAAGTATATCTTGTTGGCAATGAGTTCTGCATTCGCCTGTAATTAAAAACCCAAAGATACTTGTTCCTCACCTCTGCCAAAAGTTTTAAGGTTCAAATTAAAAAAACACTTCCTCTATGATAGAGATTCTCGATGCTTTCATCATGATGATGTTCCCTATGCATGCTCACAATACAATCTATTTTGTTTCTGAAAGGCATAACCTTCTATTCTATAATAAAGTCTGCCGAGTACATTCCTAATCCTGCAATTAGAGCATGCAAGTTGAATGTCCCAATACTGCTTCAGGCATCTTTATGAACTCTTCTGTGGTTGAGTGGAACCTTGTACATCGAGGGTGTTTAAAATATTTTTGATAAATTGAGTCAAGTGAGAGAATATTCATCTTTCTGGGATCATACGGTGAGGTGGGGAGAAAGTCACCAATTTCTTAAAAGCTAATTATTAAAACAACATAGAAGCAATCTGTTTTATAGCTGTTAATCACACCTGAGCATGTTTGCCCTCTAGTGCCTTATTCAACTTGCGTAGATGGTCGTTCTGTGAACTGGTTTCAGTAAAAGGATGTAGTTGTTCTTCTACCTGCTTAACTTTTATCTAGAGGGAAAACAGAAGAATAAACAAACAAGTCTCATTAAAGATATCTATATCTATATCTATATCTATATATACACACACACACACACACACACACACACACACACACACTCCAAAACAGAAAAAAAAGATGTCACAAGTTTTGCAGAAAAAAATCACAGAAAATCCTTAAAACTTGTAAAAAGCGATCCTGTTTTTCTAATGATGCTATTTCAACTAAAATAGCTATTTCAACAAATAAAATAGGCTATAGCCCTATACATGTACTGAGATAATTCATTTGGTTTATAGCATTTATGGAAACTCCAAATTAACATGACTCATGAATATAACAGTGAGACTTTGTGGGTAAAATATTTCAATTTTAAAGAAATTGTGGTATCTAGTATTCAAAACCCTTTCTGAGTACGGATAATTAGAATTGTCAGTATGTAAGGAGACAAGAGTCTTGTGTTTACCCACAGAGAATTACGAAATTTGAATTAACAGAATTCTTATAGGCTGAATTATATTTGAAAACTAACTCATAAAGCTGACTACTCACATCTTTCACTTTAAAGAAAAGATGATTTGGGGGAATAAAATCATTAATATTTACTCACAAATCTCCAAATTGTGTGTTTTTCTACATTTTCTTCCTCTTATTCCCAACCCTCTCAATACAAATCGACAATTAACATTACTGAGCTTATCTCTGAATCAGAAAAAAATTCATCCAAAATTTTTAATTTAAATCAACCTTCTCCTCTCTCAGTATCTTTTCTTGTTTCCCACCTCTGAAGGGCAAACTCCTCTTGGTTGTAGCCACTGATTGTTTTCAAGAACTGTTAAAATTTGAGTGCTAATACTTCGTTTTTTTTTTTAGAAAGGCTACATGAAAACACATTTTGTCTTAGGAAATCTCTCTTGTTCCATCAGCAGAATCCTTTTTCTCATCTTTGCCTGTTTCTGGTGCTCTTTTCCACAGTGTACAGTATAAAACATGTTCCATGGCTCCCCCTTAAGTGTATTCACTTAAGGTTCAGAATTAGAATGGCTGCCTCTAAAGAGAGGTATTGATGCAACACTTATTCTCACTTTAAACGGAAGCAAACTGCTGTTAACCTTAGAACTCAGTGGAAAATAATGATGAACACTCAAGAATTTTCGATTTGCCTCTCTTCAAACAAAACACAGAATATCCTTGTTCCACAATATTTCTCAGGTAACTTACGCTACCCCCAGCCTCAGAGTACTCAATAAAATGCCCTGAAACTTGTCAGATGGCATGTTCTCATCTATAAAGCACTTTACTTTTTATACTGGGTTTCTTTTTTGGAAGAACTTCTAATTCAGGACACTGAAATGGGGAAGAACACAGAAGCAAATAAATCCTGCTGCCCTCAGAGATCTGATGTCCCTGTGTCATTAAAATCCAAGTAGCTTCCACAGCTAGCTTACCAGGCAGTCTCGGAAATACCAGTATTTAGGTCAAGGTCATATCCTCCTACTGTTTCAAATGATCTAAATATATATAGATACATATTTTTAAAAATTGAGGTAGACTTGATTTATAATATGATGTAAGTTTCAACTATACAACATAGGGATTCACAATTTTTAAAGATTATACTCCATTTATAGTTATTATAAAATATCGGCTATATTCCATGTAATGTACAATATATCCTTGTAGCTTATTTTATACACAGTAGTCTGTACTTCTTAATCTCCTACCCTAATATTGCCCCTTACATATATTTTCTAATATAAAACTATAAAAACATAACACTATAGAAACTGTGGGACACCTAAGAAATGGATGAAAAGGAACGTTTTGTGTGTGTGTGTGTGTGTGTGTGTGGTACGCAGGCCTCTCACTGTCGTGGCCTCTCCCGTTGCGGAGCACAGGCTCCGGACACGCAGGCTCAGCGGCCATGGCTCACGGGCCCAGCCGCTCCGCGGCACGTGGGATCTTCCCGGACCGGGGCACGAACCCGCGTCCCCTGCATCGGCAGGCGGACTCTCAACCACTGCGCCACCAGGGAAGCCCTTCACCATTTTTTTAACCTGCATTCATCTGTGTATGCACACATGCACATAGCTCTATGTAATTTGACCCCATGCACTTATTCCTGTGATCACGACAACCAAGATACAGAACTGCTCCACTGCCGCAAAGAACTCACTTGTGCTACTTCTCTGTGTTCACACCCTCCCCAAAACTCATCCCGTGTCCCCTGGCAACAGTAATTTGTTCTCTATTGCTACTGTTTTTGTCATTTCAAGAATGTTATTTTAAACATTTAAAAATAATTAATTTTCGTATAATACATTCACATTTTTTAAAACAGCCTTACTGAGATATAGTTGAAATACAATAAGCTATGTATATTTAAAGTGTACAATTTTGATATATGTATAAACCATAATCATGATAATGAACACTTCCATTATCCCAAAAGTTCCCTTATGCCTCTTTGTAATTTCCCCCACTTCTTTTTTTTTTTTTTTTTTTTTAAATTTATTTACTTATTTATTTTTGGGCTGCGTTGGGTCTTCGTTGCTGCACGCAGGCTTTCTCTTGTTGTGGCGAGCGGGGGCTACTCTTTGTTGTGGTGCACGGGCTTTTCATTGCCATGGCTTCTCTTGTGGAGCATGGGCTCTAGCTGCGTGGGCTTCAGTAGTTGTGGCGTGCGGGCTCAGTAGTGTGGCTCACGGGGTCTAGAGCGCAAGCTCAGTAGTTGTGATGAACGGGGTTAGTTGCTCCGCGGCATGTGGGATCTTCCTGGACCAGGGCTTGAACCCGTGTTCCCTCCATTGGCAGGCGGATTCTTAACCACTGCGCCACCAGGGAAGCCCTCCCCCACTTCTATATCTCCCTGTTCCTACACATCCACCCAAGGCTACCACTGACCTGTTTTCTGTCACAATCAATTCACTTTTATTTCCTAGAATTTTATATAAATGAAATCATATTTGATGTACTCATTTTTGAATGATTTTCCACTCAGCGCAATTATTGTGAGATTCACTCACTCTTCTTTATATATCAATACTTCTTCCTTTCTGTTGCTGAATAGTGTTCTGCTGAACACTGGAGTTGTTCCAGTTTTAAGCTGTTACAAGTAGAGCTGCTCTGGGCAGTTGTATACAGATCTTCGTGTAGATATATGCTTTCATTTATCTTTGGTGAATGCATAGGAGTGGACTGGCTGGGTTGTATGGTAGTAGTATGTCTCACTTTTAAAGAAACTACCAAACTATTTTCCAGAGTGGCTGAGTGATTTTACATTCCCTTCAGCAATGTATGAGAGTTCCTCCACATCTTCACTAACACTTGGGGTAATCAGTTTTTCAATCTTAGACATCCTAATAGTGTGTGGTAGTACCTCACTGCAGTTTTAATTTGCATTTCCCTAATGACTGATGTTTAACATCTTTTCAGGTGCTTATTTATCATCCGTATATCTTTTTTGGTGAAACGTGTGTTCACCAAATAAATAAAATACTTTGCACCTTTTTTTTTCGGATTGTTTTTCCTTCTTAGTGAGTTTTGAGAGTTTTTAATAAACTGTGGAGACAAGACCTTTTTCAGATATGTGATTTGAAAATGTTTTTTTTTTCCCCCCAGCCTGTAGCTTTTCATTTTCTTAACAATGTCTTTGAAGAGCATACGTTGTCAATGTTACATTTTTTTCCTTTATGGATCATGCTTTTGATGTCAAATCTAAGAAATCTTAGTGTAATCCAAGATCACAATGGTTTCATCCTATGTTTCAGAAGTTTTACAGTGTTAAGTTTTACCTTTAGGGCTTTCATCCATTTTGAGTTAATTTTTATATATGGTAAGAGGTATGGATCAAAGGTATTTTGTTTTTTTGTTTCTGCATATGATACCCAATTGCTTTAGCACATTTGTTGAAAAGACCATCCTTTCTCTACTTTTACTTCTGTTGAAAATAAAATGTTCATAAAATTTTTCTGGATGGGTAGCACATTCACATTACACTTAAGGTACAAAAGGATAAAGTGAAAAATCTCCCAGCCACCCAGTTTCCTTCCTCGAAAATAATGTTGCCAATTTATTACGATTCATTTTAGAGAGACTCTATTCAAAAGTGAATACATATGTATACTTCATCGCCCCAACCCTTTTGCACACAAATAGTAAAATACTCTGTATGCTCTTCTGAACCTTGACTGTTTTAACCTAATAATAGATATGTTATGATTAAGATAAATATATCTTCAAACAGTATTCCAAACTATGGATATACCATGATTTATTTAGCCAGCCTCTTACTGATGGAATTTTGGTTGTTTCTAGTCTTTTGCTAATAACAAACAATACTTCAGAAAGTAACCTTGTAAACATGTCTTATGTACAAGCTAGTGTATCTGTAGGAAAGAGTGCAACTGTGGGTGTAAAGTGATAAACAAAGCCAAATTGTCCTCCACAGGAAAAGGGCACTCCAAACAGCAGCAAAGAAGAATGCCTTTTCCCCACATCTTCCTCAATATTATACTTCCTTATAACTTTTAACCTGCAACGTTAAAAATACTTTAACGTCTTCTGTAAGGATTCAAGAATAGTACAAAAGATGCTAACTTATAAGGTTTTGAAAACCTATTGGATTTTGTTCTAGAAAAGCACATTAGGAAGAATATAGTTTTTATAATTTTACCAGTGCTTATAAATTATTTATAAAAATGAAAAGGCCACTAGCAAAAGTGCTTACAGAAAGGGTCTAAATTGTAGTTAACTCTAGAAGACAAGCTCTAGTACTTTCTATTTTTAAACACCAAACAAAGATGGATGCTCTAGTAAGTTTTCTTTGGGAAGTATTTTCCAGTGTTCAAGTTCTCAGGGCTTCTATTTATGTATTTCTACTTGAAAATCAGGCTTTACCCATTTTACTGTAAATGTTAAGACTATTAGCATTAATTTTTAAAGTGAAACTTAGATTAAAAATCTCAATGGTTACTCTTAAGCCAAATATGACATTTCTGTGTCCAAATCAAAAACTAAGTATGCAATAGCCAGAATGATGGTTTTGATCTACATCATCAGTTTTTGCTGTTTGTGAAGAAGTTCTTTCCTTGTTGTTACTCACACCTCCAAACGTTATCTTTCTAGATGTTACTGCTTTTCTTCATTGTTGTATAAATCTGAAATTTCCTTATGATTTAATTTGTGGCCTTCACTTACCGAAGCCCGGTGAAGAAAATTTGGTGACTCATCATTTTTTAATGGTCTTGAGGCAAGAATGTCTATTTTACCTTCCAGTCTTCCCTCCATGGTTTTAATGGCATTCAAAAGAGTCTTTAGAGAGATCCCAGAGTCTCCAATCTCCTGAGAAGACCTCACAGAAGTCAGGGTAGGTGCAAAGGTCACATGGTGTGTAGGGTTTGGCCTAACACTGGGCAAAACAACTGATGAACTTCGTTCCTTTACAGTGTTGACACGGGGCCTATGGCTTTAAAGTAATTTTGAAGATGCAGGCCTCTCTGGAGACTTCCTCCTTCTTGGAAGCATCAGCAATTTAAAAAGACAAAATCAACTAAACCTAGAATTATTTTTCAGTGAGTGCCCCCTTTACTATGAGAAACAACACAACGTTCTAAATGAAGCTGGGATGGAAAATATACTTTAAAATGTGTTCCTTTGCTTTCAGAATGAAGAAAATACTAGTGTAAAGTATGTCCTCATGAAGAAACAAAGCAGATCTGATGAGGTCCCCTTTACCAGTATAGTCAGATTGTTAGAACCCATTTGAAGACACATTCTAGTTGCTTGGTTACCAAGGGTATCCATACACAAACGTTATAGTTAAAGAAGTTACACATGCTTACACTGTTAAAAATTCAAAATACATAATGTGATAAATTTGTAAATCATTGTTAATAGTCTCAATAGTCCCAGTCTCAATAGCCACCATGCTAACAAGTAAGCACCTTCACTACTAATACCTCTTTCAAGTGCACTATTGCAAGTATATCTTGTTGGCAATGAGTTCTGCATTCGCCTGTAATTAAAAACCCAAAGATACTTGTTCCTCACCTCTGCCAAAAGTTTTAAGGTTCAAATTAAAAAAACACTTCCTCTATGATAGAGATTCTCGATGCTTTCATCATGATGATGTTCCCTATGCATGCTCACAATACAATCTATTTTGTTTCTGAAAGGCATAACCTTCTATTCTATAATAAAGTCTGCCGAGTACATTCCTAATCCTGCAATTAGAGCATGCAAGTTGAATGTCCCAATACTGCTTCAGGCATCTTTATGAACTCTTCTGTGGTTGAGTGGAACCTTGTACATCGAGGGTGTTTAAAATATTTTTGATAAATTGAGTCAAGTGAGAGAATATTCATCTTTCTGGGATCATACGGTGAGGTGGGGAGAAAGTCACCAATTTCTTAAAAGCTAATTATTAAAACAACATAGAAGCAATCTGTTTTATAGCTGTTAATCACACCTGAGCATGTTTGCCCTCTAGTGCCTTATTCAACTTGCGTAGATGGTCGTTCTGTGAACTGGTTTCAGTAAAAGGATGTAGTTGTTCTTCTACCTGCTTAACTTTTATCTAGAGGGAAAACAGAAGAATAAACAAACAAGTCTCATTAAAGATATCTATATCTATATCTATATCTATATATATACACACACACACACACACACACACACACTCCAAAACAGAAAAAAAAGATGTCACAAGTTTTGCAGAAAAAAATCACAGAAAATCCTTAAAACTTGTAAAAAGCGATCCTGTTTTTCTAATGATGCTATTTCAACTAAAATAGCTATTTCAACAAATAAAATAGGCTATAGCCCTATACATGTACTGAGATAATTCATTTGGTTTATAGCATTTATGGAAACTCCAAATTAACATGACTCATGAATATAACAGTGAGACTTTGTGGGTAAAATATTTCAATTTTAAAGAAATTGTGGTATCTAGTATTCAAAACCCTTTCTGAGTACGGATAATTAGAATTGTCAGTATGTAAGGAGACAAGAGTCTTGTGTTTACCCACAGAGAATTACGAAATTTGAATTAACAGAATTCTTATAGGCTGAATTATATTTGAAAACTAACTCATAAAGCTGACTACTCACATCTTTCACTTTAAAGAAAAGATGATTTGGGGGAATAAAATCATTAATATTTACTCACAAATCTCCAAATTGTGTGTTTTTCTACATTTTCTTCCTCTTATTCCCAACCCTCTCAATACAAATCGACAATTAACATTACTGAGCTTATCTCTGAATCAGAAAAAAATTCATCCAAAATTTTTAATTTAAATCAACCTTCTCCTCTCTCAGTATCTTTTCTTGTTTCCCACCTCTGAAGGGCAAACTCCTCTTGGTTGTAGCCACTGATTGTTTTCAAGAACTGTTAAAATTTGAGTGCTAATACTTCGGTTTTTTTTTAGAAAGGCTACATGAAAACACATTTTGTCTTAGGAAATCTCTCTTGTTCCATCAGCAGAATCCTTTTTCTCATCTTTGCCTGTTTCTGGTGCTCTTTTCCACAGTGTACAGTATAAAACATGTTCCATGGCTCCCCCTTAAGTGTATTCACTTAAGGTTCAGAATTAGAATGGCTGCCTCTAAAGAGAGGTATTGATGCAACACTTATTCTCACTTTAAACGGAAGCAAACTGCTGTTAACCTTAGAACTCAGTGGAAAATAATGATGAACACTCAAGAATTTTCGATTTGCCTCTCTTCAAACAAAACACAGAATATCCTTGTTCCACAATATTTCTCAGGTAACTTACGCTACCCCCAGCCTCAGAGTACTCAATAAAATGCCCTGAAACTTGTCAGATGGCATGTTCTCATCTATAAAGCACTTTACTTTTTATACTGGGTTTCTTTTTTGGAAGAACTTCTAATTCAGGACACTGAAATGGGGAAGAACACAGAAGCAAATAAATCCTGCTGCCCTCAGAGATCTGATGTCCCTGTGTCATTAAAATCCAAGTAGCTTCCACAGCTAGCTTACCAGGCAGTCTCGGAAATACCAGTATTTAGGTCAAGGTCATATCCTCCTACTGTTTCAAATGATCTAAATATATATAGATACATATTTTTAAAAATTGAGGTAGACTTGATTTATAATATGATGTAAGTTTCAACTATACAACATAGGGATTCACAATTTTTAAAGATTATACTCCATTTATAGTTATTATAAAATATCGGCTATATTCCATGTAATGTACAATATATCCTTGTAGCTTATTTTATACACAGTAGTCTGTACTTCTTAATCTCCTACCCTAATATTGCCCCTTACATATATTTTCTAATATAAAACTATAAAAACATAACACTATAGAAACTGTGGGACACCTAAGAAATGGATGAAAAGGAACGTTTTGTGTGTGTGTGTGTGTGTGTGTGTGGTACGCAGGCCTCTCACTGTCGTGGCCTCTCCCGTTGCGGAGCACAGGCTCCGGACACGCAGGCTCAGCGGCCATGGCTCACGGGCCCAGCCGCTCCGCGGCACGTGGGATCTTCCCGGACCGGGGCACGAACCCGCGTCCCCTGCATCGGCAGGCGGACTCTCAACCACTGCGCCACCAGGGAAGCCCTTCACCATTTTTTTAACCTGCATTCATCTGTGTATGCACACATGCACATAGCTCTATGTAATTTGACCCCATGCACTTATTCCTGTGATCACGACAACCAAGATACAGAACTGCTCCACTGCCGCAAAGAACTCACTTGTGCTACTTCTCTGTGTTCACACCCTCCCCAAAACTCATCCCGTGTCCCCTGGCAACAGTAATTTGTTCTCTATTGCTACTGTTTTTGTCATTTCAAGAATGTTATTTTAAACATTTAAAAATAATTAATTTTCGTATAATACATTCACATTTTTTAAAACAGCCTTACTGAGATATAGTTGAAATACAATAAGCTATGTATATTTAAAGTGTACAATTTTGATATATGTATAAACCATAATCATGATAATGAACACTTCCATTATCCCAAAAGTTCCCTTATGCCTCTTTGTAATTTCCCCCACTTCTTTTTTTTTTTTTTTTTTTTTAAATTTATTTACTTATTTATTTTTGGGCTGCGTTGGGTCTTCGTTGCTGCACGCAGGCTTTCTCTTGTTGTGGCGAGCGGGGGCTACTCTTTGTTGTGGTGCACGGGCTTTTCATTGCCATGGCTTCTCTTGTGGAGCATGGGCTCTAGCTGCGTGGGCTTCAGTAGTTGTGGCGTGCGGGCTCAGTAGTGTGGCTCACGGGGTCTAGAGCGCAAGCTCAGTAGTTGTGATGAACGGGGTTAGTTGCTCCGCGGCATGTGGGATCTTCCTGGACCAGGGCTTGAACCCGTGTTCCCTCCATTGGCAGGCGGATTCTTAACCACTGCGCCACCAGGGAAGCCCTCCCCCACTTCTATATCTCCCTGTTCCTACACATCCACCCAAGGCTACCACTGACCTGTTTTCTGTCACAATCAATTCACTTTTATTTCCTAGAATTTTATATAAATGAAATCATATTTGATGTACTCATTTTTGAATGATTTTCCACTCAGCGCAATTATTGTGAGATTCACTCACTCTTCTTTATATATCAATACTTCTTCCTTTCTGTTGCTGAATAGTGTTCTGCTGAACACTGGAGTTGTTCCAGTTTTAAGCTGTTACAAGTAGAGCTGCTCTGGGCAGTTGTATACAGATCTTCGTGTAGATATATGCTTTCATTTATCTTTGGTGAATGCATAGGAGTGGACTGGCTGGGTTGTATGGTAGTAGTATGTCTCACTTTTAAAGAAACTACCAAACTATTTTCCAGAGTGGCTGAGTGATTTTACATTCCCTTCAGCAATGTATGAGAGTTCCTCCACATCTTCACTAACACTTGGGGTAATCAGTTTTTCAATCTTAGACATCCTAATAGTGTGTGGTAGTACCTCACTGCAGTTTTAATTTGCATTTCCCTAATGACTGATGTTTAACATCTTTTCAGGTGCTTATTTATCATCCGTATATCTTTTTTGGTGAAACGTGTGTTCACCAAATAAATAAAATACTTTGCACCTTTTTTTTTCGGATTGTTTTTCCTTCTTAGTGAGTTTTGAGAGTTTTTAATAAACTGTGGAGACAAGACCTTTTTCAGATATGTGATTTGAAAATGTTTTTTTTTTCCCCCCAGCCTGTAGCTTTTCATTTTCTTAACAATGTCTTTGAAGAGCATACGTTGTCAATGTTACATTTTTTTCCTTTATGGATCATGCTTTTGATGTCAAATCTAAGAAATCTTAGTGTAATCCAAGATCACAATGGTTTCATCCTATGTTTCAGAAGTTTTACAGTGTTAAGTTTTACCTTTAGGGCTTTCATCCATTTTGAGTTAATTTTTATATATGGTAAGAGGTATGGATCAAAGGTATTTTGTTTTTTTGTTTCTGCATATGATACCCAATTGCTTTAGCACATTTGTGGAAAAGACCATCCTTTCTCTACTTTTACTTCTGTTGAAAATAAAATGTTCATAAAATTTTTCTGGATGGGTAGCACATTCACATTACACTTAAGGTACAAAAGGATAAAGTGAAAAATCTCCCAGCCACCCAGTTTCCTTCCTCGAAAATAATGTTGCCAATTTATTACGATTCATTTTAGAGAGACTCTATTCAAAAGTGAATACATATGTATACTTCATCGCCCCAACCCTTTTGCACACAAATAGTAAAATACTCTGTATGCTCTTCTGAACCTTGACTGTTTTAACCTAATAATAGATATGTTATGATTAAGATAAATATATCTTCAAACAGTATTCCAAACTATGGATATACCATGATTTATTTAGCCAGCCTCTTACTGATGGAATTTTGGTTGTTTCTAGTCTTTTGCTAATAACAAACAATACTTCAGAAAGTAACCTTGTAAACATGTCTTATGTACAAGCTAGTGTATCTGTAGGAAAGAGTGCAACTGTGGGTGTAAAGTGATAAACAAAGCCAAATTGTCCTCCACAGGAAAAGGGCACTCCAAACAGCAGCAAAGAAGAATGCCTTTTCCCCACATCTTCCTCAATATTATACTTCCTTATAACTTTTAACCTGCAACGTTAAAAATACTTTAACGTCTTCTGTAAGGATTCAAGAATAGTACAAAAGATGCTAACTTATAAGGTTTTGAAAACCTATTGGATTTTGTTCTAGAAAAGCACATTAGGAAGAATATAGTTTTTATAATTTTACCAGTGCTTATAAATTATTTATAAAAATGAAAAGGCCACTAGCAAAAGTGCTTACAGAAAGGGTCTAAATTGTAGTTAACTCTAGAAGACAAGCTCTAGTACTTTCTATTTTTAAACACCAAACAAAGATGGATGCTCTAGTAAGTTTTCTTTGGGAAGTATTTTCCAGTGTTCAAGTTCTCAGGGCTTCTATTTATGTATTTCTACTTGAAAATCAGGCTTTACCCATTTTACTGTAAATGTTAAGACTATTAGCATTAATTTTTAAAGTGAAACTTAGATTAAAAATCTCAATGGTTACTCTTAAGCCAAATATGACATTTCTGTGTCCAAATCAAAAACTAAGTATGCAATAGCCAGACTGATGGTTTTGATCTACATCATCAGTTTTTGCTGTTTGTGAAGAAGTTCTTTCCTTGTTGTTACTCACACCTCCAAACGTTATCTTTCTAGATGTTACTGCTTTTCTTCATTGTTGTATAAATCTGAAATTTCCTTATGATTTAATTTGTGGCCTTCACTTACCGAAGCCCGGTGAAGAAAATTTGGTGACTCATCATTTTTTAATGGTCTTGAGGCAAGAATGTCTATTTTACCTTCCAGTCTTCCCTCCATGGTTTTAATGGCATTCAAAAGAGTCTTTAGAGAGATCCCAGAGTCTCCAATCTCCTGAGAAGACCTCACAGAAGTCAGGGTAGGTGCAAAGGTCACATGGTGTGTAGGGTTTGGCCTAACACTGGGCAAAACAACTGATGAACTTCGTTCCTTTACAGTGTTGACACGGGGCCTATGGCTTTAAAGTAATTTTGAAGATGCAGGCCTCTCTGGAGACTTCCTCCTTCTTGGAAGCATCAGCAATTTAAAAAGACAAAATCAACTAAACCTAGAATTATTTTTCAGTGAGTGCCCCCTTTACTATGAGAAACAACACAACGTTCTAAATGAAGCTGGGATGGAAAATATACTTTAAAATGTGTTCCTTTGCTTTCAGAATGAAGAAAATACTAGTGTAAAGTATGTCCTCATGAAGAAACAAAGCAGATCTGATGAGGTCCCCTTTACCAGTATAGTCAGATTGTTAGAACCCATTTGAAGACACATTCTAGTTGCTTGGTTACCAAGGGTATCCATACACAAACGTTATAGTTAAAGAAGTTACACATGCTTACACTGTTAAAAATTCAAAATACATAATGTGATAAATTTGTAAATCATTGTTAATAGTCTCAATAGTCCCAGTCTCAATAGCCACCATGCTAACAAGTAAGCACCTTCACTACTAATACCTCTTTCAAGTGCACTATTGCAAGTATATCTTGTTGGCAATGAGTTCTGCATTCGCCTGTAATTAAAAACCCAAAGATACTTGTTCCTCACCTCTGCCAAAAGTTTTAAGGTTCAAATTAAAAAAACACTTCCTCTATGATAGAGATTCTCGATGCTTTCATCATGATGATGTTCCCTATGCATGCTCACAATACAATCTATTTTGTTTCTGAAAGGCATAACCTTCTATTCTATAATAAAGTCTGCCGAGTACATTCCTAATCCTGCAATTAGAGCATGCAAGTTGAATGTCCCAATACTGCTTCAGGCATCTTTATGAACTCTTCTGTGGTTGAGTGGAACCTTGTACATCGAGGGTGTTTAAAATATTTTTGATAAATTGAGTCAAGTGAGAGAATATTCATCTTTCTGGGATCATACGGTGAGGTGGGGAGAAAGTCACCAATTTCTTAAAAGCTAATTATTAAAACAACATAGAAGCAATCTGTTTTATAGCTGTTAATCACACCTGAGCATGTTTGCCCTCTAGTGCCTTATTCAACTTGCGTAGATGGTCGTTCTGTGAACTGGTTTCAGTAAAAGGATGTAGTTGTTCTTCTACCTGCTTAACTTTTATCTAGAGGGAAAACAGAAGAATAAACAAACAAGTCTCATTAAAGATATCTATATCTATATCTATATCTATATATACACACACACACACACACACACACACACACACACTCCAAAACAGAAAAAAAAAGATGTCACAAGTTTTGCAGAAAAAAATCACAGAAAATCCTTAAAACTTGTAAAAAGCGATCCTGTTTTTCTAATGATGCTATTTCAACTAAAATAGCTATTTCAACAAATAAAATAGGCTATAGCCCTATACATGTACTGAGATAATTCATTTGGTTTATAGCATTTATGGAAACTCCAAATTAACATGACTCATGAATATAACAGTGAGACTTTGTGGGTAAAATATTTCAATTTTAAAGAAATTGTGGTATCTAGTATTCAAAACCCTTTCTGAGTACGGATAATTAGAATTGTCAGTATGTAAGGAGACAAGAGTCTTGTGTTTACCCACAGAGAATTACGAAATTTGAATTAACAGAATTCTTATAGGCTGAATTATATTTGAAAACTAACTCATAAAGCTGACTACTCACATCTTTCACTTTAAAGAAAAGATGATTTGGGGGAATAAAATCATTAATATTTACTCACAAATCTCCAAATTGTGTGTTTTTCTACATTTTCTTCCTCTTATTCCCAACCCTCTCAATACAAATCGACAATTAACATTACTGAGCTTATCTCTGAATCAGAAAAAAATTCATCCAAAATTTTTAATTTAAATCAACCTTCTCCTCTCTCAGTATCTTTTCTTGTTTCCCACCTCTGAAGGGCAAACTCCTCTTGGTTGTAGCCACTGATTGTTTTCAAGAACTGTTAAAATTTGAGTGCTAATACTTCGTTTTTTTTTTTAGAAAGGCTACATGAAAACACATTTTGTCTTAGGAAATCTCTCTTGTTCCATCAGCAGAATCCTTTTTCTCATCTTTGCCTGTTTCTGGTGCTCTTTTCCACAGTGTACAGTATAAAACATGTTCCATGGCTCCCCCTTAAGTGTATTCACTTAAGGTTCAGAATTAGAATGGCTGCCTCTAAAGAGAGGTATTGATGCAACACTTATTCTCACTTTAAACGGAAGCAAACTGCTGTTAACCTTAGAACTCAGTGGAAAATAATGATGAACACTCAAGAATTTTCGATTTGCCTCTCTTCAAACAAAACACAGAATATCCTTGTTCCACAATATTTCTCAGGTAACTTACGCTACCCCCAGCCTCAGAGTACTCAATAAAATGCCCTGAAACTTGTCAGATGGCATGTTCTCATCTATAAAGCACTTTACTTTTTATACTGGGTTTCTTTTTTGGAAGAACTTCTAATTCAGGACACTGAAATGGGGAAGAACACAGAAGCAAATAAATCCTGCTGCCCTCAGAGATCTGATGTCCCTGTGTCATTAAAATCCAAGTAGCTTCCACAGCTAGCTTACCAGGCAGTCTCGGAAATACCAGTATTTAGGTCAAGGTCATATCCTCCTACTGTTTCAAATGATCTAAATATATATAGATACATATTTTTAAAAATTGAGGTAGACTTGATTTATAATATGATGTAAGTTTCAACTATACAACATAGGGATTCACAATTTTTAAAGATTATACTCCATTTATAGTTATTATAAAATATCGGCTATATTCCATGTAATGTACAATATATCCTTGTAGCTTATTTTATACACAGTAGTCTGTACTTCTTAATCTCCTACCCTAATATTGCCCCTTACATATATTTTCTAATATAAAACTATAAAAACATAACACTATAGAAACTGTGGGACACCTAAGAAATGGATGAAAAGGAACGTTTTGTGTGTGTGTGTGTGTGTGTGTGTGTGGTACGCAGGCCTCTCACTGTCGTGGCCTCTCCCGTTGCGGAGCACAGGCTCCGGACACGCAGGCTCAGCGGCCATGGCTCACGGGCCCAGCCGCTCCGCGGCACGTGGGATCTTCCCGGACCGGGGCACGAACCCGCGTCCCCTGCATCGGCAGGCGGACTCTCAACCACTGCGCCACCAGGGAAGCCCTTCACCATTTTTTTAACCTGCATTCATCTGTGTATGCACACATGCACATAGCTCTATGTAATTTGACCCCATGCACTTATTCCTGTGATCACGACAACCAAGATACAGAACTGCTCCACTGCCGCAAAGAACTCACTTGTGCTACTTCTCTGTGTTCACACCCTCCCCAAAACTCATCCCGTGTCCCCTGGCAACAGTAATTTGTTCTCTATTGCTACTGTTTTTGTCATTTCAAGAATGTTATTTTAAACATTTAAAAATAATTAATTTTCGTATAATACATTCACATTTTTTAAAACAGCCTTACTGAGATATAGTTGAAATACAATAAGCTATGTATATTTAAAGTGTACAATTTTGATATATGTATAAACCATAATCATGATAATGAACACTTCCATTATCCCAAAAGTTCCCTTATGCCTCTTTGTAATTTCCCCCACTTCTTTTTTTTTTTTTTTTTTTTAAATTTATTTACTTATTTATTTTTGGGCTGCGTTGGGTCTTCGTTGCTGCACGCAGGCTTTCTCTTGTTGTGGCGAGCGGGGGCTACTCTTTGTTGTGGTGCACGGGCTTTTCATTGCCATGGCTTCTCTTGTGGAGCATGGGCTCTAGCTGCGTGGGCTTCAGTAGTTGTGGCGTGCGGGCTCAGTAGTGTGGCTCACGGGGTCTAGAGCGCAAGCTCAGTAGTTGTGATGAACGGGGTTAGTTGCTCCGCGGCATGTGGGATCTTCCTGGACCAGGGCTTGAACCCGTGTTCCCTCCATTGGCAGGCGGATTCTTAACCACTGCGCCACCAGGGAAGCCCTCCCCCACTTCTATATCTCCCTGTTCCTACACATCCACCCAAGGCTACCACTGACCTGTTTTCTGTCACAATCAATTCACTTTTATTTCCTAGAATTTTATATAAATGAAATCATATTTGATGTACTCATTTTTGAATGATTTTCCACTCAGCGCAATTATTGTGAGATTCACTCACTCTTCTTTATATATCAATACTTCTTCCTTTCTGTTGCTGAATAGTGTTCTGCTGAACACTGGAGTTGTTCCAGTTTTAAGCTGTTACAAGTAGAGCTGCTCTGGGCAGTTGTATACAGATCTTCGTGTAGATATATGCTTTCATTTATCTTTGGTGAATGCATAGGAGTGGACTGGCTGGGTTGTATGGTAGTAGTATGTCTCACTTTTAAAGAAACTACCAAACTATTTTCCAGAGTGGCTGAGTGATTTTACATTCCCTTCAGCAATGTATGAGAGTTCCTCCACATCTTCACTAACACTTGGGGTAATCAGTTTTTCAATCTTAGACATCCTAATAGTGTGTGGTAGTACCTCACTGCAGTTTTAATTTGCATTTCCCTAATGACTGATGTTTAACATCTTTTCAGGTGCTTATTTATCATCCGTATATCTTTTTTGGTGAAACGTGTGTTCACCAAATAAATAAAATACTTTGCACCTTTTTTTTTCGGATTGTTTTTCCTTCTTAGTGAGTTTTGAGAGTTTTTAATAAACTGTGGAGACAAGACCTTTTTCAGATATGTGATTTGAAAATGTTTTTTTTTTCCCCCCAGCCTGTAGCTTTTCATTTTCTTAACAATGTCTTTGAAGAGCATACGTTGTCAATGTTACATTTTTTTCCTTTATGGATCATGCTTTTGATGTCAAATCTAAGAAATCTTAGTGTAATCCAAGATCACAATGGTTTCATCCTATGTTTCAGAAGTTTTACAGTGTTAAGTTTTACCTTTAGGGCTTTCATCCATTTTGAGTTAATTTTTATATATGGTAAGAGGTATGGATCAAAGGTATTTTGTTTTTTTGTTTCTGCATATGATACCCAATTGCTTTAGCACATTTGTGGAAAAGACCATCCTTTCTCTACTTTTACTTCTGTTGAAAATAAAATGTTCATAAAATTTTTCTGGATGGGTAGCACATTCACATTACTCTTAAGGTACAAAAGGATAAAGTGAAAAATCTCCCAGCCACCCAGTTTCCTTCCTCGAAAATAATGTTGCCAATTTATTACGATTCATTTTAGAGAGACTCTATTCAAAAGTGAATACATATGTATACTTCATCGCCCCAACCCTTTTGCACACAAATAGTAAAATACTCTGTATGCTCTTCTGAACCTTGACTGTTTTAACCTAATAATAGATATGTTATGATTAAGATAAATATATCTTCAAACAGTATTCCAAACTATGGATATACCATGATTTATTTAGCCAGCCTCTTACTGATGGAATTTTGGTTGTTTCTAGTCTTTTGTTAATAACAAACAATACTTCAGAAAGTAACCTTGTAAACATGTCTTATGTACAAGCTAGTGTATCTGTAGGAAAGAGTGCAACTGTGGGTGTAAAGTGATAAACAAAGCCAAATTGTCCTCCACAGGAAAAGGGCACTCCAAACAGCAGCAAAGAAGAATGCCTTTTCCCCACATCTTCCTCAATATTATACTTCCTTATAACTTTTAACCTGCAACGTTAAAAATACTTTAACGTCTTCTGTAAGGATTCAAGAATAGTACAAAAGATGCTAACTTATAAGGTTTTGAAAACCTATTGGATTTTGTTCTAGAAAAGCACATTAGGAAGAATATAGTTTTTATAATTTTACCAGTGCTTATAAATTATTTATAAAAATGAAAAGGCCACTAGCAAAAGTGCTTACAGAAAGGGTCTAAATTGTAGTTAACTCTAGAAGACAAGCTCTAGTACTTTCTATTTTTAAACACCAAACAAAGATGGATGCTCTAGTAAGTTTTCTTTGGGAAGTATTTTCCAGTGTTCAAGTTCTCAGGGCTTCTATTTATGTATTTCTACTTGAAAATCAGGCTTTACCCATTTTACTGTAAATGTTAAGACTATTAGCATTAATTTTTAAAGTGAAACTTAGATTAAAAATCTCAATGGTTACTCTTAAGCCAAATATGACATTTCTGTGTCCAAATCAAAAACTAAGTATGCAATAGCCAGACTGATGGTTTTGATCTACATCATCAGTTTTTGCTGTTTGTGAAGAAGTTCTTTCCTTGTTGTTACTCACACCTCCAAACGTTATCTTTCTAGATGTTACTGCTTTTCTTCATTGTTGTATAAATCTGAAATTTCCTTATGATTTAATTTGTGGCCTTCACTTACCGAAGCCCGGTGAAGAAAATTTGGTGACTCATCATTTTTTAATGGTCTTGAGGCAAGAATGTCTATTTTACCTTCCAGTCTTCCCTCCATGGTTTTAATGGCATTCAAAAGAGTCTTTAGAGAGATCCCAGAGTCTCCAATCTCCTGAGAAGACCTCACAGAAGTCAGGGTAGGTGCAAAGGTCACATGGTGTGTAGGGTTTGGCCTAACACTGGGCAAAACAACTGATGAACTTCGTTCCTTTACAGTGTTGACACGGGGCCTATGGCTTTAAAGTAATTTTGAAGATGCAGGCCTCTCTGGAGACTTCCTCCTTCTTGGAAGCATCAGCAATTTAAAAAGACAAAATCAACTAAACCTAGAATTATTTTTCAGTGAGTGCCCCCTTTACTATGAGAAACAACACAACGTTCTAAATGAAGCTGGGATGGAAAATATACTTTAAAATGTGTTCCTTTGCTTTCAGAATGAAGAAAATACTAGTGTAAAGTATGTCCTCATGAAGAAACAAAGCAGATCTGATGAGGTCCCCTTTACCAGTATAGTCAGATTGTTAGAACCCATTTGAAGACACATTCTAGTTGCTTGGTTACCAAGGGTATCCATACACAAACGTTATAGTTAAAGAAGTTACACATGCTTACACTGTTAAAAATTCAAAATACATAATGTGATAAATTTGTAAATCATTGTTAATAGTCTCAATAGTCCCAGTCTCAATAGCCACCATGCTAACAAGTAAGCACCTTCACTACTAATACCTCTTTCAAGTGCACTATTGCAAGTATATCTTGTTGGCAATGAGTTCTGCATTCGCCTGTAATTAAAAACCCAAAGATACTTGTTCCTCACCTCTGCCAAAAGTTTTAAGGTTCAAATTAAAAAAACACTTCCTCTATGATAGAGATTCTCGATGCTTTCATCATGATGATGTTCCCTATGCATGCTCACAATACAATCTATTTTGTTTCTGAAAGGCATAACCTTCTATTCTATAATAAAGTCTGCCGAGTACATTCCTAATCCTGCAATTAGAGCATGCAAGTTGAATGTCCCAATACTGCTTCAGGCATCTTTATGAACTCTTCTGTGGTTGAGTGGAACCTTGTACATCGAGGGTGTTTAAAATATTTTTGATAAATTGAGTCAAGTGAGAGAATATTCATCTTTCTGGGATCATACGGTGAGGTGGGGAGAAAGTCACCAATTTCTTAAAAGCTAATTATTAAAACAACATAGAAGCAATCTGTTTTATAGCTGTTAATCACACCTGAGCATGTTTGCCCTCTAGTGCCTTATTCAACTTGCGTAGATGGTCGTTCTGTGAACTGGTTTCAGTAAAAGGATGTAGTTGTTCTTCTACCTGCTTAACTTTTATCTAGAGGGAAAACAGAAGAATAAACAAACAAGTCTCATTAAAGATATCTATATCTATATCTATATCTATATACACACACACACACACACACACACACACACACACACACACTCCAAAACAGAAAAAAAAGATGTCACAAGTTTTGCAGAAAAAAATCACAGAAAATCCTTAAAACTTGTAAAAAGCGATCCTGTTTTTCTAATGATGCTATTTCAACTAAAATAGCTATTTCAACAAATAAAATAGGCTATAGCCCTATACATGTACTGAGATAATTCATTTGGTTTATAGCATTTATGGAAACTCCAAATTAACATGACTCATGAATATAACAGTGAGACTTTGTGGGTAAAATATTTCAATTTTAAAGAAATTGTGGTATCTAGTATTCAAAACCCTTTCTGAGTACGGATAATTAGAATTGTCAGTATGTAAGGAGACAAGAGTCTTGTGTTTACCCACAGAGAATTACGAAATTTGAATTAACAGAATTCTTATAGGCTGAATTATATTTGAAAACTAACTCATAAAGCTGACTACTCACATCTTTCACTTTAAAGAAAAGATGATTTGGGGGAATAAAATCATTAATATTTACTCACAAATCTCCAAATTGTGTGTTTTTCTACATTTTCTTCCTCTTATTCCCAACCCTCTCAATACAAATCGACAATTAACATTACTGAGCTTATCTCTGAATCAGAAAAAAATTCATCCAAAATTTTTAATTTAAATCAACCTTCTCCTCTCTCAGTATCTTTTCTTGTTTCCCACCTCTGAAGGGCAAACTCCTCTTGGTTGTAGCCACTGATTGTTTTCAAGAACTGTTAAAATTTGAGTGCTAATACTTCGTTTTTTTTTTTAGAAAGGCTACATGAAAACACATTTTGTCTTAGGAAATCTCTCTTGTTCCATCAGCAGAATCCTTTTTCTCATCTTTGCCTGTTTCTGGTGCTCTTTTCCACAGTGTACAGTATAAAACATGTTCCATGGCTCCCCCTTAAGTGTATTCACTTAAGGTTCAGAATTAGAATGGCTGCCTCTAAAGAGAGGTATTGATGCAACACTTATTCTCACTTTAAACGGAAGCAAACTGCTGTTAACCTTAGAACTCAGTGGAAAATAATGATGAACACTCAAGAATTTTCGATTTGCCTCTCTTCAAACAAAACACAGAATATCCTTGTTCCACAATATTTCTCAGGTAACTTACGCTACCCCCAGCCTCAGAGTACTCAATAAAATGCCCTGAAACTTGTCAGATGGCATGTTCTCATCTATAAAGCACTTTACTTTTTATACTGGGTTTCTTTTTTGGAAGAACTTCTAATTCAGGACACTGAAATGGGGAAGAACACAGAAGCAAATAAATCCTGCTGCCCTCAGAGATCTGATGTCCCTGTGTCATTAAAATCCAAGTAGCTTCCACAGCTAGCTTACCAGGCAGTCTCGGAAATACCAGTATTTAGGTCAAGGTCATATCCTCCTACTGTTTCAAATGATCTAAATATATATAGATACATATTTTTAAAAATTGAGGTAGACTTGATTTATAATATGATGTAAGTTTCAACTATACAACATAGGGATTCACAATTTTTAAAGATTATACTCCATTTATAGTTATTATAAAATATCGGCTATATTCCATGTAATGTACAATATATCCTTGTAGCTTATTTTATACACAGTAGTCTGTACTTCTTAATCTCCTACCCTAATATTGCCCCTTACATATATTTTCTAATATAAAACTATAAAAACATAACACTATAGAAACTGTGGGACACCTAAGAAATGGATGAAAAGGAACGTTTTGTGTGTGTGTGTGTGTGTGTGTGTGGTACGCAGGCCTCTCACTGTCGTGGCCTCTCCCGTTGCGGAGCACAGGCTCCGGACACGCAGGCTCAGCGGCCATGGCTCACGGGCCCAGCCGCTCCGCGGCACGTGGGATCTTCCCGGACCGGGGCACGAACCCGCGTCCCCTGCATCGGCAGGCGGACTCTCAACCACTGCGCCACCAGGGAAGCCCTTCACCATTTTTTTAACCTGCATTCATCTGTGTATGCACACATGCACATAGCTCTATGTAATTTGACCCCATGCACTTATTCCTGTGATCACGACAACCAAGATACAGAACTGCTCCACTGCCGCAAAGAACTCACTTGTGCTACTTCTCTGTGTTCACACCCTCCCCAAAACTCATCCCGTGTCCCCTGGCAACAGTAATTTGTTCTCTATTGCTACTGTTTTTGTCATTTCAAGAATGTTATTTTAAACATTTAAAAATAATTAATTTTCGTATAATACATTCACATTTTTTAAAACAGCCTTACTGAGATATAGTTGAAATACAATAAGCTATGTATATTTAAAGTGTACAATTTTGATATATGTATAAACCATAATCATGATAATGAACACTTCCATTATCCCAAAAGTTCCCTTATGCCTCTTTGTAATTTCCCCCACTTCTTTTTTTTTTTTTTTTTTTTTAAATTTATTTACTTATTTATTTTTGGGCTGCGTTGGGTCTTCGTTGCTGCACGCAGGCTTTCTCTTGTTGTGGCGAGCGGGGGCTACTCTTTGTTGTGGTGCACGGGCTTTTCATTGCCATGGCTTCTCTTGTGGAGCATGGGCTCTAGCTGCGTGGGCTTCAGTAGTTGTGGCGTGCGGGCTCAGTAGTGTGGCTCACGGGGTCTAGAGCGCAAGCTCAGTAGTTGTGATGAACGGGGTTAGTTGCTCCGCGGCATGTGGGATCTTCCTGGACCAGGGCTTGAACCCGTGTTCCCTCCATTGGCAGGCGGATTCTTAACCACTGCGCCACCAGGGAAGCCCTCCCCCACTTCTATATCTCCCTGTTCCTACACATCCACCCAAGGCTACCACTGACCTGTTTTCTGTCACAATCAATTCACTTTTATTTCCTAGAATTTTATATAAATGAAATCATATTTGATGTACTCATTTTTGAATGATTTTCCACTCAGCGCAATTATTGTGAGATTCACTCACTCTTCTTTATATATCAATACTTCTTCCTTTCTGTTGCTGAATAGTGTTCTGCTGAACACTGGAGTTGTTCCAGTTTTAAGCTGTTACAAGTAGAGCTGCTCTGGGCAGTTGTATACAGATCTTCGTGTAGATATATGCTTTCATTTATCTTTGGTGAATGCATAGGAGTGGACTGGCTGGGTTGTATGGTAGTAGTATGTCTCACTTTTAAAGAAACTACCAAACTATTTTCCAGAGTGGCTGAGTGATTTTACATTCCCTTCAGCAATGTATGAGAGTTCCTCCACATCTTCACTAACACTTGGGGTAATCAGTTTTTCAATCTTAGACATCCTAATAGTGTGTGGTAGTACCTCACTGCAGTTTTAATTTGCATTTCCCTAATGACTGATGTTTAACATCTTTTCAGGTGCTTATTTATCATCCGTATATCTTTTTTGGTGAAACGTGTGTTCACCAAATAAATAAAATAATTTGCACCTTTTTTTTTCGGATTGTTTTTCCTTCTTAGTGAGTTTTGAGAGTTTTTAATAAACTGTGGAGACAAGACCTTTTTCAGATATGTGATTTGAAAATGTTTTTTTTTTCCCCCCAGCCTGTAGCTTTTCATTTTCTTAACAATGTCTTTGAAGAGCATACGTTGTCAATGTTACATTTTTTTCCTTTATGGATCATGCTTTTGATGTCAAATCTAAGAAATCTTAGTGTAATCCAAGATCACAATGGTTTCATCCTATGTTTCAGAAGTTTTACAGTGTTAAGTTTTACCTTTAGGGCTTTCATCCATTTTGAGTTAATTTTTATATATGGTAAGAGGTATGGATCAAAGGTATTTTGTTTTTTTGTTTCTGCATATGATACCCAATTGCTTTAGCACATTTGTTGAAAAGACCATCCTTTCTCTACTTTTACTTCTGTTGAAAATAAAATGTTCATAAAATTTTTCTGGATGGGTAGCACATTCACATTACACTTAAGGTACAAAAGGATAAAGTGAAAAATCTCCCAGCCACCCAGTTTCCTTCCTCGAAAATAATGTTGCCAATTTATTACGATTCATTTTAGAGAGACTCTATTCAAAAGTGAATACATATGTATACTTCATCGCCCCAACCCTTTTGCACACAAATAGTAAAATACTCTGTATGCTCTTCTGAACCTTGACTGTTTTAACCTAATAATAGATATGTTATGATTAAGATAAATATATCTTCAAACAGTATTCCAAACTATGGATATACCATGATTTATTTAGCCAGCCTCTTACTGATGGAATTTTGGTTGTTTCTAGTCTTTTGCTAATAACAAACAATACTTCAGAAAGTAACCTTGTAAACATGTCTTATGTACAAGCTAGTGTATCTGTAGGAAAGAGTGCAACTGTGGGTGTAAAGTGATAAACAAAGCCAAATTGTCCTCCACAGGAAAAGGGCACTCCAAACAGCAGCAAAGAAGAATGCCTTTTCCCCACATCTTCCTCAATATTATACTTCCTTATAACTTTTAACCTGCAACGTTAAAAATACTTTAACGTCTTCTGTAAGGATTCAAGAATAGTACAAAAGATGCTAACTTATAAGGTTTTGAAAACCTATTGGATTTTGTTCTAGAAAAGCACATTAGGAAGAATATAGTTTTTATAATTTTACCAGTGCTTATAAATTATTTATAAAAATGAAAAGGCCACTAGCAAAAGTGCTTACAGAAAGGGTCTAAATTGTAGTTAACTCTAGAAGACAAGCTCTAGTACTTTCTATTTTTAAACACCAAACAAAGATGGATGCTCTAGTAAGTTTTCTTTGGGAAGTATTTTCCAGTGTTCAAGTTCTCAGGGCTTCTATTTATGTATTTCTACTTGAAAATCAGGCTTTACCCATTTTACTGTAAATGTTAAGACTATTAGCATTAATTTTTAAAGTGAAACTTAGATTAAAAATCTCAATGGTTACTCTTAAGCCAAATATGACATTTCTGTGTCCAAATCAAAAACTAAGTATGCAATAGCCAGACTGATGGTTTTGATCTACATCATCAGTTTTTGCTGTTTGTGAAGAAGTTCTTTCCTTGTTGTTACTCACACCTCCAAACGTTATCTTTCTAGATGTTACTGCTTTTCTTCATTGTTGTATAAATCTGAAATTTCCTTATGATTTAATTTGTGGCCTTCACTTACCGAAGCCCGGTGAAGAAAATTTGGTGACTCATCATTTTTTAATGGTCTTGAGGCAAGAATGTCTATTTTACCTTCCAGTCTTCCCTCCATGGTTTTAATGGCATTCAAAAGAGTCTTTAGAGAGATCCCAGAGTCTCCAATCTCCTGAGAAGACCTCACAGAAGTCAGGGTAGGTGCAAAGGTCACATGGTGTGTAGGGTTTGGCCTAACACTGGGCAAAACAACTGATGAACTTCGTTCCTTTACAGTGTTGACACGGGGCCTATGGCTTTAAAGTAATTTTGAAGATGCAGGCCTCTCTGGAGACTTCCTCCTTCTTGGAAGCATCAGCAATTTAAAAAGACAAAATCAACTAAACCTAGAATTATTTTTCAGTGAGTGCCCCCTTTACTATGAGAAACAACACAACGTTCTAAATGAAGCTGGGATGGAAAATATACTTTAAAATGTGTTCCTTTGCTTTCAGAATGAAGAAAATACTAGTGTAAAGTATGTCCTCATGAAGAAACAAAGCAGATCTGATGAGGTCCCCTTTACCAGTATAGTCAGATTGTTAGAACCCATTTGAAGACACATTCTAGTTGCTTGGTTACCAAGGGTATCCATACACAAACGTTATAGTTAAAGAAGTTACACATGCTTACACTGTTAAAAATTCAAAATACATAATGTGATAAATTTGTAAATCATTGTTAATAGTCTCAATAGTCCCAGTCTCAATAGCCACCATGCTAACAAGTAAGCACCTTCACTACTAATACCTCTTTCAAGTGCACTATTGCAAGTATATCTTGTTGGCAATGAGTTCTGCATTCGCCTGTAATTAAAAACCCAAAGATACTTGTTCCTCACCTCTGCCAAAAGTTTTAAGGTTCAAATTAAAAAAACACTTCCTCTATGATAGAGATTCTCGATGCTTTCATCATGATGATGTTCCCTATGCATGCTCACAATACAATCTATTTTGTTTCTGAAAGGCATAACCTTCTATTCTATAATAAAGTCTGCCGAGTACATTCCTAATCCTGCAATTAGAGCATGCAAGTTGAATGTCCCAATACTGCTTCAGGCATCTTTATGAACTCTTCTGTGGTTGAGTGGAACCTTGTACATCGAGGGTGTTTAAAATATTTTTGATAAATTGAGTCAAGTGAGAGAATATTCATCTTTCTGGGATCATACGGTGAGGTGGGGAGAAAGTCACCAATTTCTTAAAAGCTAATTATTAAAACAACATAGAAGCAATCTGTTTTATAGCTGTTAATCACACCTGAGCATGTTTGCCCTCTAGTGCCTTATTCAACTTGCGTAGATGGTCGTTCTGTGAACTGGTTTCAGTAAAAGGATGTAGTTGTTCTTCTACCTGCTTAACTTTTATCTAGAGGGAAAACAGAAGAATAAACAAACAAGTCTCATTAAAGATATCTATATCTATATCTATATCTATATACACACACACACACACACACACACACACACACACACTCCAAAACAGAAAAAAAAAGATGTCACAAGTTTTGCAGAAAAAAATCACAGAAAATCCTTAAAACTTGTAAAAAGCGATCCTGTTTTTCTAATGATGCTATTTCAACTAAAATAGCTATTTCAACAAATAAAATAGGCTATAGCCCTATACATGTACTGAGATAATTCATTTGGTTTATAGCATTTATGGAAACTCCAAATTAACATGACTCATGAATATAACAGTGAGACTTTGTGGGTAAAATATTTCAATTTTAAAGAAATTGTGGTATCTAGTATTCAAAACCCTTTCTGAGTACGGATAATTAGAATTGTCAGTATGTAAGGAGACAAGAGTCTTGTGTTTACCCACAGAGAATTACGAAATTTGAATTAACAGAATTCTTATAGGCTGAATTATATTTGAAAACTAACTCATAAAGCTGACTACTCACATCTTTCACTTTAAAGAAAAGATGATTTGGGGGAATAAAATCATTAATATTTACTCACAAATCTCCAAATTGTGTGTTTTTCTACATTTTCTTCCTCTTATTCCCAACCCTCTCAATACAAATCGACAATTAACATTACTGAGCTTATCTCTGAATCAGAAAAAAATTCATCCAAAATTTTTAATTTAAATCAACCTTCTCCTCTCTCAGTATCTTTTCTTGTTTCCCACCTCTGAAGGGCAAACTCCTCTTGGTTGTAGCCACTGATTGTTTTCAAGAACTGTTAAAATTTGAGTGCTAATACTTCGTTTTTTTTTTTAGAAAGGCTACATGAAAACACATTTTGTCTTAGGAAATCTCTCTTGTTCCATCAGCAGAATCCTTTTTCTCATCTTTGCCTGTTTCTGGTGCTCTTTTCCACAGTGTACAGTATAAAACATGTTCCATGGCTCCCCCTTAAGTGTATTCACTTAAGGTTCAGAATTAGAATGGCTGCCTCTAAAGAGAGGTATTGATGCAACACTTATTCTCACTTTAAACGGAAGCAAACTGCTGTTAACCTTAGAACTCAGTGGAAAATAATGATGAACACTCAAGAATTTTCGATTTGCCTCTCTTCAAACAAAACACAGAATATCCTTGTTCCACAATATTTCTCAGGTAACTTACGCTACCCCCAGCCTCAGAGTACTCAATAAAATGCCCTGAAACTTGTCAGATGGCATGTTCTCATCTATAAAGCACTTTACTTTTTATACTGGGTTTCTTTTTTGGAAGAACTTCTAATTCAGGACACTGAAATGGGGAAGAACACAGAAGCAAATAAATCCTGCTGCCCTCAGAGATCTGATGTCCCTGTGTCATTAAAATCCAAGTAGCTTCCACAGCTAGCTTACCAGGCAGTCTCGGAAATACCAGTATTTAGGTCAAGGTCATATCCTCCTACTGTTTCAAATGATCTAAATATATATAGATACATATTTTTAAAAATTGAGGTAGACTTGATTTATAATATGATGTAAGTTTCAACTATACAACATAGGGATTCACAATTTTTAAAGATTATACTCCATTTATAGTTATTATAAAATATCGGCTATATTCCATGTAATGTACAATATATCCTTGTAGCTTATTTTATACACAGTAGTCTGTACTTCTTAATCTCCTACCCTAATATTGCCCCTTACATATATTTTCTAATATAAAACTATAAAAACATAACACTATAGAAACTGTGGGACACCTAAGAAATGGATGAAAAGGAACGTTTTGTGTGTGTGTGTGTGTGTGTGTGTGTGGTACGCAGGCCTCTCACTGTCGTGGCCTCTCCCGTTGCGGAGCACAGGCTCCGGACACGCAGGCTCAGCGGCCATGGCTCACGGGCCCAGCCGCTCCGCGGCACGTGGGATCTTCCCGGACCGGGGCACGAACCCGCGTCCCCTGCATCGGCAGGCGGACTCTCAACCACTGCGCCACCAGGGAAGCCCTTCACCATTTTTTTAACCTGCATTCATCTGTGTATGCACACATGCACATAGCTCTATGTAATTTGACCCCATGCACTTATTCCTGTGATCACGACAACCAAGATACAGAACTGCTCCACTGCCGCAAAGAACTCACTTGTGCTACTTCTCTGTGTTCACACCCTCCCCAAAACTCATCCCGTGTCCCCTGGCAACAGTAATTTGTTCTCTATTGCTACTGTTTTTGTCATTTCAAGAATGTTATTTTAAACATTTAAAAATAATTAATTTTCGTATAATACATTCACATTTTTTAAAACAGCCTTACTGAGATATAGTTGAAATACAATAAGCTATGTATATTTAAAGTGTACAATTTTGATATATGTATAAACCATAATCATGATAATGAACACTTCCATTATCCCAAAAGTTCCCTTATGCCTCTTTGTAATTTCCCCCACTTCTTTTTTTTTTTTTTTTTTTTTTAAATTTATTTACTTATTTATTTTTGGGCTGCGTTGGGTCTTCGTTGCTGCACGCAGGCTTTCTCTTGTTGTGGCGAGCGGGGGCTACTCTTTGTTGTGGTGCACGGGCTTTTCATTGCCATGGCTTCTCTTGTGGAGCATGGGCTCTAGCTGCGTGGGCTTCAGTAGTTGTGGCGTGCGGGCTCAGTAGTGTGGCTCACGGGGTCTAGAGCGCAAGCTCAGTAGTTGTGATGAACGGGGTTAGTTGCTCCGCGGCATGTGGGATCTTCCTGGACCAGGGCTTGAACCCGTGTTCCCTCCATTGGCAGGCGGATTCTTAACCACTGCGCCACCAGGGAAGCCCTCCCTCACTTCTATATCTCCCTGTTCCTACACATCCACCCAAGGCTACCACTGACCTGTTTTCTGTCACAATCAATTCACTTTTATTTCCTAGAATTTTATATAAATGAAATCATATTTGATGTACTCATTTTTGAATGATTTTCCACTCAGCGCAATTATTGTGAGATTCACTCACTCTTCTTTATATATCAATACTTCTTCCTTTCTGTTGCTGAATAGTGTTCTGCTGAACACTGGAGTTGTTCCAGTTTTAAGCTGTTACAAGTAGAGCTACTCTGGGCAGTTGTATACAGATCTTCGTGTAGATATATGCTTTCATTTATCTTTGGTGAATGCATAGGAGTGGACTGGCTGGGTTGTATGGTAGTAGTATGTCTCACTTTTAAAGAAACTACCAAACTATTTTCCAGAGTGGCTGAGTGATTTTACATTCCCTTCAGCAATGTATGAGAGTTCCTCCACATCTTCACTAACACTTGGGGTAATCAGTTTTTCAATCTTAGACATCCTAATAGTGTGTGGTAGTACCTCACTGCAGTTTTAATTTGCATTTCCCTAATGACTGATGTTTAACATCTTTTCAGGTGCTTATTTATCATCCGTATATCTTTTTTGGTGAAACGTGTGTTCACCAAATAAATAAAATACTTTGCACCTTTTTTTTTCGGATTGTTTTTCCTTCTTAGTGAGTTTTGAGAGTTTTTAATAAACTGTGGAGACAAGACCTTTTTCAGATATGTGATTTGAAAATGTTTTTTTTTTCCCCCCAGCCTGTAGCTTTTCATTTTCTTAACAATGTCTTTGAAGAGCATACGTTGTCAATGTTACATTTTTTTCCTTTATGGATCATGCTTTTGATGTCAAATCTAAGAAATCTTAGTGTAATCCAAGATCACAATGGTTTCATCCTATGTTTCAGAAGTTTTACAGTGTTAAGTTTTACCTTTAGGGCTTTCATCCATTTTGAGTTAATTTTTATATATGGTAAGAGGTATGGATCAAAGGTATTTTGTTTTTTTGTTTCTGCATATGATACCCAATTGCTTTAGCACATTTGTGGAAAAGACCATCCTTTCTCTACTTTTACTTCTGTTGAAAATAAAATGTTCATAAAATTTTTCTGGATGGGTAGCACATTCACATTACTCTTAAGGTACAAAAGGATAAAGTGAAAAATCTCCCAGCCACCCAGTTTCCTTCCTCGAAAATAATGTTGCCAATTTATTACGATTCATTTTAGAGAGACTCTATTCAAAAGTGAATACATATGTATACTTCATCGCCCCAACCCTTTTGCACACAAATAGTAAAATACTCTGTATGCTCTTCTGAACCTTGACTGTTTTAACCTAATAATAGATATGTTATGATTAAGATAAATATATCTTCAAACAGTATTCCAAACTATGGATATACCATGATTTATTTAGCCAGCCTCTTACTGATGGAATTTTGGTTGTTTCTAGTCTTTTGCTAATAACAAACAATACTTCAGAAAGTAACCTTGTAAACATGTCTTATGTACAAGCTAGTGTATCTGTAGGAAAGAGTGCAACTGTGGGTGTAAAGTGATAAACAAAGCCAAATTGTCCTCCACAGGAAAAGGGCACTCCAAACAGCAGCAAAGAAGAATGCCTTTTCCCCACATCTTCCTCAATATTATACTTCCTTATAACTTTTAACCTGCAACGTTAAAAATACTTTAACGTCTTCTGTAAGGATTCAAGAATAGTACAAAAGATGCTAACTTATAAGGTTTTGAAAACCTATTGGATTTTGTTCTAGAAAAGCACATTAGGAAGAATATAGTTTTTATAATTTTACCAGTGCTTATAAATTATTTATAAAAATGAAAAGGCCACTAGCAAAAGTGCTTACAGAAAGGGTCTAAATTGTAGTTAACTCTAGAAGACAAGCTCTAGTACTTTCTATTTTTAAACACCAAACAAAGATGGATGCTCTAGTAAGTTTTCTTTGGGAAGTATTTTCCAGTGTTCAAGTTCTCAGGGCTTCTATTTATGTATTTCTACTTGAAAATCAGGCTTTACCCATTTTACTGTAAATGTTAAGACTATTAGCATTAATTTTTAAAGTGAAACTTAGATTAAAAATCTCAATGGTTACTCTTAAGCCAAATATGACATTTCTGTGTCCAAATCAAAAACTAAGTATGCAATAGCCAGACTGATGGTTTTGATCTACATCATCAGTTTTTGCTGTTTGTGAAGAAGTTCTTTCCTTGTTGTTACTCACACCTCCAAACGTTATCTTTCTAGATGTTACTGCTTTTCTTCATTGTTGTATAAATCTGAAATTTCCTTATGATTTAATTTGTGGCCTTCACTTACCGAAGCCCGGTGAAGAAAATTTGGTGACTCATCATTTTTTAATGGTCTTGAGGCAAGAATGTCTATTTTACCTTCCAGTCTTCCCTCCATGGTTTTAATGGCATTCAAAAGAGTCTTTAGAGAGATCCCAGAGTCTCCAATCTCCTGAGAAGACCTCACAGAAGTCAGGGTAGGTGCAAAGGTCACATGGTGTGTAGGGTTTGGCCTAACACTGGGCAAAACAACTGATGAACTTCGTTCCTTTACAGTGTTGACACGGGGCCTATGGCTTTAAAGTAATTTTGAAGATGCAGGCCTCTCTGGAGACTTCCTCCTTCTTGGAAGCATCAGCAATTTAAAAAGACAAAATCAACTAAACCTAGAATTATTTTTCAGTGAGTGCCCCCTTTACTATGAGAAACAACACAACGTTCTAAATGAAGCTGGGATGGAAAATATACTTTAAAATGTGTTCCTTTGCTTTCAGAATGAAGAAAATACTAGTGTAAAGTATGTCCTCATGAAGAAACAAAGCAGATCTGATGAGGTCCCCTTTACCAGTATAGTCAGATTGTTAGAACCCATTTGAAGACACATTCTAGTTGCTTGGTTACCAAGGGTATCCATACACAAACGTTATAGTTAAAGAAGTTACACATGCTTACACTGTTAAAAATTCAAAATACATAATGTGATAAATTTGTAAATCATTGTTAATAGTCTCAATAGTCCCAGTCTCAATAGCCACCATGCTAACAAGTAAGCACCTTCACTACTAATACCTCTTTCAAGTGCACTATTGCAAGTATATCTTGTTGGCAATGAGTTCTGCATTCGCCTGTAATTAAAAACCCAAAGATACTTGTTCCTCACCTCTGCCAAAAGTTTTAAGGTTCAAATTAAAAAAACACTTCCTCTATGATAGAGATTCTCGATGCTTTCATCATGATGATGTTCCCTATGCATGCTCACAATACAATCTATTTTGTTTCTGAAAGGCATAACCTTCTATTCTATAATAAAGTCTGCCGAGTACATTCCTAATCCTGCAATTAGAGCATGCAAGTTGAATGTCCCAATACTGCTTCAGGCATCTTTATGAACTCTTCTGTGGTTGAGTGGAACCTTGTACATCGAGGGTGTTTAAAATATTTTTGATAAATTGAGTCAAGTGAGAGAATATTCATCTTTCTGGGATCATACGGTGAGGTGGGGAGAAAGTCACCAATTTCTTAAAAGCTAATTATTAAAACAACATAGAAGCAATCTGTTTTATAGCTGTTAATCACACCTGAGCATGTTTGCCCTCTAGTGCCTTATTCAACTTGCGTAGATGGTCGTTCTGTGAACTGGTTTCAGTAAAAGGATGTAGTTGTTCTTCTACCTGCTTAACTTTTATCTAGAGGGAAAACAGAAGAATAAACAAACAAGTCTCATTAAAGATATCTATATCTATATCTATATCTATATACACACACACACACACACACACACACACACACACACACTCCAAAACAGAAAAAAAAGATGTCACAAGTTTTGCAGAAAAAAATCACAGAAAATCCTTAAAACTTGTAAAAAGCGATCCTGTTTTTCTAATGATGCTATTTCAACTAAAATAGCTATTTCAACAAATAAAATAGGCTATAGCCCTATACATGTACTGAGATAATTCATTTGGTTTATAGCATTTATGGAAACTCCAAATTAACATGACTCATGAATATAACAGTGAGACTTTGTGGGTAAAATATTTCAATTTTAAAGAAATTGTGGTATCTAGTATTCAAAACCCTTTC